>NC_142540.1:1828000-1980333 GCF_056151865.1 Erythranthe guttata
TGACGAGAGTGTCGCTAAGTTGCCCTGTTGCCATTTATACCACGGGGAGTGTATTTTGCCGTGGCTGGATATTAGGAACACGTGTCCGGTTTGTAGGTATGAATTGCCGACCGATGATGCGGATTACGAGAAGAGGAGGAGCGACAGAGTTGGTAGTGGAGTTACTGCTAGTTTGATCAACGAATTTGAGGTGAGGTACAATTTTGAACTTTTGCCTTGAAAAGGGTGTTTCAGTCATTTAGAATATATGGTTTTCTTTTTCTTTTTCGGTATGTAAAAAATTTGTTTGTTTTTAAAATGGCGAGGTTGCAAATGTTTCGTGTGGATATTATATTACAGTGGGATTATATGGATCCGATGATTGAGAATATAGAACTATCTTGTTGTCCACATTGTTTACGATCCCTTTAAATAAGTGTTGTTTTAGATATTTTGTGATTGTATCGACGAACAATTTTTTCAATGCGATAGCAATGATACTAAATCAGTTGGTATTCTTCCGAAAATAGTGTACGACTATTGACAAGATGAGTCTTTTTTTTTTTTTTTGGTCGAACTCGAGCCTCTGTCCCTTCGTTTGAGATTATGAATCTTTAAACAGTGAAAAATTGTGAGCATTTCTTGCTTCTATTTTGTATTTTCATTGGCTTTTAACTTCGTATTATTGAGGTTGTCATTAGACTGCGCTTTCGTAGCAGTTTAATAAAATCACTCGTGTAATCGTATGCTACGTTCTCCGTTGTCTATATCCGGACTGCTGTTTCGTCTCTTGATTGTTACAAATATAAATTATAATCGGATGTTTAGATTTAGCACTACTTGGCTTGTCTGAATAAATTGCCAGGCCTATTTGTTAATGTTATTTGGGTGGTATATTTCATAAAGAAAATTGAAGAGAGAAAATCCTACTTACCCAAATCAAAGGTTTTTATTTTTAGTTTTATTTTTTATAAAAATAATAATAATAATAATAATAATAAAATAATTTAAATTGTGATGATTAAAATAATATCCGCGCGTGAAAGAAGATTGTGGCAATAAACAGACAATGCACACACCACAAAATTAACAATGTCCACAGAAAAAGGTGCATTTCACTTTGCTTCTCAAGCCTATTCAATTTTAGTATCCTAGGCCCTTGTGATTTTCATCATTTTTCATCCCCAATATTTTAATTTTAATATTTTCCTTTTTTTTTTTTGGATTAAATTTAAATAGAATATTAAGTTCTTCAAATTTCGTACATGTTT
This sequence comes from Erythranthe guttata, assembly GCF_056151865.1. Classification (NCBI taxonomy): domain Eukaryota; kingdom Viridiplantae; phylum Streptophyta; class Magnoliopsida; order Lamiales; family Phrymaceae; genus Erythranthe; species Erythranthe guttata. Next base: position 1,829,251 of record NC_142540.1, read on the forward strand.
TCACACAAAAGTATTTAAAATTTAGGACGAATGAGTTCGATTCATATTCTTCACTTTACGCATTTTTTTGGATTAGAAAGTAATATTTCATTAGGTTCCTTTTGGGAAATTCATTTGTGTTAATTAAATAAGTTGATTTGATTTGAATTTTAAATATTACCGAAAAATTCGAAGCCCCTAAAAATCCATATTTCGCAAGATTCCTCTCCCGCCTCTATGCCTTCGACCGACCATGAATGAAATGGATCTACACACGTGTACTGTAAAATATAAACTGATAAATAAATTACGACTTACCCCTAAAAGAAAACATTCTATCATGGCACGACACGCATTAGAGGTAAACAGTAAAAAAAGAAAAAAAATAAAAAATAAAAGAAAAAAAAATTAAATAGCACCAAAATGTTTTGTTAACAACAAATTTGGTGAAGAAAAGGAGTGCCCCATTTTCTATTAAGAAACAAACACCTTTTTCTATCCAAATTGGTTAGTGGGATCAAGAACTCATACCAACTACGTAAGCACATTGTTACTAATTATTCAAAAAAAATGCAGCACCCACCTATGATAGTATTATACAATCCTCATTATTGCACCAAATTGGCAAAACAATTATTATTAATAATTAATTAGCGTTACACTTTTTATTGGGAGAAAAAAATTGGTCCTTATATACTAATTTTTGGTTGAAAAAAGTGTGAAAAAAAAAAGTTTATAATATATATTTCAAGAAAGCTTAGGCTCAATGATAAACTTATCCTATCTTAAACCAATCTCATGACCTTATTACACACACACACACACACACACACACACACACACACACACACACACACACACAGTGAATGTAAAAAGTAACAATGTGAGGACACTAAGAAGAGTTCAGACAAAAACCTGATTGGGCTCAACACATGATTGTCGTATGGAAATGATTTGCCTTCACTAGCCTGAAAGGGAAACTTTTGCATAGGTTGATTTAAGTGGGGTGCATAAATGGCTTGCCATGCATACGGTAACGAATCAGATTACCGCAAAAATCGAGAGCCTCGGAAAATCTGAAACAAAAAATAAAGGGTGTTAGCCCTATCAATCAATACACAAGAAAGATTTATATGTTTATTCATCTCTAAAAAGTCGTATCGAAAGGAAAAAACACTATACAAACATCATTCGTTTTTTTTCGTCTTTCGCATCTAACTTTTTACCCTATATCTCGATTTATGTAACTGAACGACCAAAGGTGTGTTACGTATGGTCACCACATGTGGTTAAAGTGACGCAGAGCCAATTAGGGGGGAAGTTGGTTAAACCTTTTGCTTTCTTGATGCTAAAAAGGGGCAGTGGAGATGTTAAATCCAGCACCCCTCCGTGCAATACCGTAACCGTTGGTTTAGGGCACTGTCCCTATATAATTGATTCCCGGGTCCTACAATTAATATATTTCTGGATTAACCGAAAAAATAAAAATAAAACGGAAGGCGATTTAGAGGTCATAATGTAAAGAAAAGAAAAGAAAAAATGGGATACAAGCAGGATTTATGAAAGATAGATAAGATATGCTGACAGGGGAGTGTGCCTTAAGTGGGTACTATGTATTTAATCATTTCTTTCACATCAAAGGGCACTGATCTTTTTTTTTCTTTTCCACCCCCTCTTTAGTTTTCGTGTTCGGAGGATAGGTAGAAGAAAAGAAAATCTTACGTCTCCCAAATCTTTCTATTTTTAATCGGCTAAATGTGTATAGTTGGTATAGTTAATTACTTTTAGTGGATTGCTTAGCTAAGATTAATACCTAATCAACTCCTGTTCTATGATATGCATAAGTTCGACTTTATTATCGCGAGACAACACTAATATAATAATTAACGGGGAAGAAAAAGCAAATGAAATGACGGGTACCCTGTTTATTAGCCTACGAAGAAACTTTAACAAAGGCGACGAGTTCGTGGGGATTTGTTCTTTAATGTTAAGATAACTCGCTAGAGTAACTAAAATCAAAGCTAGAAACGGATATCTCGATCCTGATATTATAGAAATATACGTAAGCAATAATTTAACGAAAACGTGCAACCCTAAACGACAGTGGTGGTGGATAAATGGCCCTTCGGAAAAGTATGTAATAGAACAAGTACAGTAGGCGAAAAGGTGGGGGTGATGTACGTATTCAACTATATTAATCATCTTAAGTCTTTCAATATCCAATACCCGAAAAAAAGACTTCCATTAGGAAATAAAATGAGGTCGAGGAAGAGCCAAAAATAAGAAAATGGAGACAAGAAAAGAAAGAGGAGTCAAATTTCTTCTGATAATATTGTTGACTACAATAAATAAGGCACTCACTCAACCCGACCCCAATATCGACGAGAGAGCATTACTTACCTCGAAAGGAATTTCTTCTTCTTGTTGCATTGCAAACTTCCTTTTCCATTTCCTTATCCAACCGTGCGTGATTTTTTCACACTGCGTAAAAATTGGGCAAGTTTTTGCGGTTAAAAAATTCACCCCGGGATTTTATAAAAGTCGTCTAGATCTAAATATGATGCAATAAAAAGTCAATATTAACTAGTTGATAACTAATCACATTCTTTGTGTACCTCTAAATGCAGGCAGTTAAATTGACCTCATATAAATAAAAATGCCAACATAATGAGGTTAACCACTAATCAGTAACGTGCGATTAAATTATGAATATTACGTCTAAAACATCCCTTTCTGGCAAAGCACGACACTCGTGCCATCAGCAATCTCTCAGGCAGTGTTCTGAGTTAATGATATTAAAATATGAACGAAAGAAAGAATACAACGTATCTAGGGTTTATTTAAAGATTGCCCTGCAAAAGTGGTAACTGAGTCACTAGTTTCATTTGTGCAAGTTTTCCACTTTTAAAAAAGGAATTATCACCCCCAATCTACTACCTGGTTTTTTACCTATTAATTTACGTCGTTCACTATTGCGGGCTAATATAGTATAAAATATCTTACTTTGGCGGACAATTAACACCATTTTTTTAGATTGACTTTTCATCCCATTTTCCTCCTGGCCCTTCTCCTTCCACAACTTTCGTCAAGATCAATTATTATACCCCCATAATAGTCTCTCTCTCTCTCTGAGTGCGTGTATGTGTCACAGAGAGAGAGAGAGAGAGAGAGAGAGAGAGAGAGAGAGAGAGGGAGGGAGGGAGGGAGGGAGGGAGGGAGGGAGGGAGGGAGGGAGGGAGGGAGGGAGGGAGGGAGGGAGGGAGGGAGGGAGGGAGGGAGGGAGGGAGGGAGGGAGAGAGAGAGAGAGAGAGAGAGAGAGAGAGAGAGAGAGAGAGAGAGAGAGCATTTTTTGTCATTTCAACAAGATTATCCAATACACAACTAATAACTATTAGTACAGTTTATATGGATTGCCTAGATTGGTCGACGACAATCAAGTAACATGCAACCGTTCTATCATACACACAACTAACGCGTAGATGGGTAGACTTACTCATTATATTATTCGAGTGCACATTCCCAAAACTACATACACACACACACACATAAACAGGTTTGGCACCACAGTACTCCAGTCTAATCTTTAAGGAACTCTACTGTACTCTAATTTCATAAGTTTTTGGTGGGCCCTACACCTGATTTTTTTATCATCCTATAAATTCACCCCCTTCCCACTAATTCCCCTTCGTCTTCAAACAAATCTCCTCTCTGCAAACCTCTTTCACTACTAATTAAAAAAACAATGCAACCAAGTGATGTCAGTGAGCTCCATTATCTATGTCTTTCAAACCCGACACAATTCCCTACCCATTTCAGCTTGAATACTAACATCGCACCGCCGTATCAATTCAGCAGATTCCCTAACCCTTTATATCAACCCCACACCACCCCACAATTTCAAGAATTCAATCCACAACTAAGCAGTAATTCAACTTCCGACGAAGCAGATGAACAACAGCTGAGCATAATAAACGAGAGGAAGCAGAGAAGAATGATTTCGAACCGAGAATCCGCGCGGAGGTCGCGCATGCGAAAGCAAAAGCACTTGGACGAGCTCTGGTCGCAGGTCGTCTGGCTAAGGAACGAGAACCACCAACTCGTAGACAAACTGAACCATTTCTCGGAGCGCCACGATCGAGTCGTCCAGGAAAATGCTCAGCTCAAAAAAGAAGCTTCCGAGCTTCGTCAAATGCTCACCGGTATGCAGCTCAATAGTCCTTATCCTATTCTGAGAGAGCTGGACGACGACCCCTGCAATAATTTGGCCTAAAATTAAATAAATTACTCTATTAGCTTGTCCTGTATTAGTCGAGGATGGGTTTTTGTCGTCTCTTAATCTCTTCAGTCCATTGCTGCTATTTCATCAATAATAAACGGAGTCCAATTATTATCTATTTACGATATAAAAGATGACGTGCATTTAAACATCATTGAATAAATACAGTGACTTCACACAACCAAGCACTATCACACGTCCTTCATACATAAGAGTAACCTGTAACAATATATTCGGTTCGAGCACTTTCAAATCAGGTGACTATTGCCTAAATTAGAAGGGAAAAAAAGTACTTAAAAACGCAGTCAAATACAGAAGGAGACGAAAAGTCTTCGAACTCAATGCAAATATTTCCTCAACTAGAAAGTAATAGTTCTTTCGAGACGAACTTCAGTGTCATTTGTTTAGGAAAAGAAGGAAAAGCAAAACATCAAACACATGGCTTACCAATCGAACTTTTTGAGCATTCAAACTAGTTTTGGCTAAAAACATGTTCTCTGGAATTAGGGGACCACTTCAATTGGTTCGAGTTTCTCGTCAATCGACAATTGGGGAACACTGTTTTTCGTTGGTCGACCATTTTCGATTTTCACCTCCTCCAAAAAAAGACCATGATAATATTTGACTCGGTTGCATTTGTTTCTTCAAATATAGTCCATATTATTTACTGATAATTTCCTCTGCAATCTGTTGCCTGCAAATTTTCGTATAATACGTCAACGTAATTCCGTTTTTAGTCATTGCGAAACTAGCATTAAACATAGTAACTCCGATTATTACATTATTTTCCCATCCCATCAAATTTCAGTGGGAAAGATAAACAAATCACTGGAATATAACCTTCTAGCATGACATTCTAAGGAAGCTACGACGTAGAAACAAGTATATAATACGATTCCAATACGCATAATCACGATATTCGCACCAAATGCACATCAGACGAGCTGCATTCCCCTAGTTTTCCAAACATTTTTCTCCTCAATTGAAGTTTTAAAAATCTCATGCCGATTTACTTCACTACTAACTTTTTCAAAAAAGGAAAAAAAAAATAAAAATCCTTATCTGCTTTGAAGAACTGATTAACAGTTGAGCAAGTGTACACTAATTTGATTTTTTAGGCGAGCAGATATAAATTTTCATTAATTTGCAAAACCTTCCAAAAAAAGCAACAGTGGTAATGTTAACAATGACAAAATTACAGATCATTATCATATATTATTTCCATGAAAGGGGGGAAAGGGCACCGAGAAGAACAGAAACGAACTCACCCGGGTTAGGGTTTTTGATCCGGAAATTGTGACCCGTGTTGATTCTCTTGCAAATAAATTCCGAATAATTCAGAGGAATATTGATTCGTTTTGATCCCCGTTTGAAATAATTCAAATTCTGCATACATCTTTCAGCGTAAGAAAATTTCCCGGGTTTAATTAGTTTGGCGCGTTAGATGAAAACGCTAATTGCGCTTAGGCTGTTTGTAATTTGTTTACTTTATTTATATCCTTTTTGCCAAATATACTCCCTCAAGTCTCTCTATATTGTGATTTGAGCCCCAATACTTTTATAAGTAGGCGTTTTTCACCCTACAACAATGGTATTCGTGTTATTCTTTCTAAAATAAAATAAGGTAATTTATCGGTAGGACGTTTCAATTTTAATTTTTGCCTACCTATAAATTTAATATTTAGTATACATTTTAGATCTAATTTAAAAAAAAAACGATGAAAGAATTGTTATATTTTATGTATAGTACTTGAATTTACTAAAGATATTTTTGTTTGAATGTGCAAATATTTAAATGTACTCTAGTCATGAATGGAATGTAATCGCCTAACATATAATTTGAGGTCCATGATTCGATTCTTTTGGATGCGTTATAAAGTTTTTAGAATCATACATATAAATTCTCTTGAATAAATCTCTAGAATACACAGTTTGTTGAAGTGATTAGTGTTTTCTTATCATTTATGTACGATAAAACTATTAAAGACTTCCTTGTTTGTAAATAAACGGAAGACATTGCTCCCATGAATGCATAAATTGTTCTTGATCCGAACTGCGTAAAATTCTTGTTCTCTTAAATTTCGACATTGCATTAAAACATCATCTGTAAATTTAGATTGTGTGTCAAGGCTTAACACTGATTTTGCACTTTTGGACAGATCCTCACCATTCTTTTGTAAATATTAATAATAATAATAATAATATTATTAAATAAATTCCTCAATTTGTTTAATAATAAAAAAATAAAACGGACCAAAAGAGAAATACGAAGAAGATAGGGGAGGAAATTAGAAATAAATAAAGCTCAAGGGTAATATAGGTAAATTCGGACTCTGGAAACCTTGATCCATTTCCTACAACCCGGGTCCCCGGATCTTCATCCTCCTCTACTCATATCATAGTTTCACAATTCATCCTCCCGTACTGTAATTAAAAGTTTCAGAGTAGTTTTGAGGTGATCTGTGATGGCAGTACGATCCGGGTCGGGTCGGGCTAGGGATTCGTAATGATATCATCAGCCGGATTTTTGTTTCCGCCATGCTTCCGCTTCTGTAGCTGTATGCATCTCTATGAGGTAATTTCTCTTTCGAAATCGTGATAGATCACTTTCATGTTTGTTCACTTTGAGAATTTTGCTAATACCACACTGAATTTTGCTAATACCACACAGATTTCTTCTTCTTTTATTTTTCTTATTTTTTTTTGTGTGTGTGGATCTCTCTTCTGTGTTCATGTAGGAGATGAATAGAATTAGCGCACATTGCTTGCTGATATAAAATTGAAGAAAAAAAAAAACTGAATGAAAGTTAGACTAGGTTAGATTTGATATATAACCAGGCAAACAATAATATTGTCTTTTAGTGAATGCATATTCGAATTCGATGAAGTTCAAGCTCGAGATATGTAAGCATCAGCTTAAGATGTTTGGTGATTTGGCTAAAAAAAATTCGTTGACCGTCGATTGCAGCCAATTTACGGCACTGCACTGTTTGAATGTGATAGGCAATTTGATGTGTGTGTGTGGTGAAGTAATTTGAAGCATAGGTTAAGGATATAGTCAAATTTGTTAGATTTATGAATTTGTACGCTCCGTCGTTAATAAGAGGATACGGTGCTCTTTCCTTGTTAGGCAACACAAGGTTTTAACGAGGCCCCTAGTATATTAATAAAAAATTATTTTGACGGATACGAGTTTTGGTGTCAACGAGCTGCTTTTGAAAGCCAAGAAGAATGGGACACAACCAGCTCGATTGCATCAAAATCGACTCCCGAGAGTTTGCATTATCCTGTAATGGGGCTTATAGTCGAGTATTCGAGGAGAGAATCCAAACCCATGTTTGAGTACCCAAGTTTATACCATTATCATTATGCACCAAAAAAAAAAATCCGATAATGCCTTAGCAACTTTTACGGGTGGTAAACCTTAGTAGTTGATACAATTTGATTTTGATGCTTTTTTTTTGTTGCCCCTTCGTATACACCTGTGCTCAGGCAACTCGAATCTGCAAGAAGTTGAATCGTAGGGCTTAACTTGGCAGAACTTGGTAAGCTTAATGCTTTATCAATTATCGTTTATCATCTTCTTGGTTCTGTGTTCTGCTTTTTCGTAAGTTCAGCTTGAGGACAAGTCAAGTTTAACGGTTCTTTATTACCTTGGCTTTGTAAAATTTGCTCACTGAAATATTTTCGTTCATGAACGGTCAGGACTCGGGATTATGATCGCACCTTGTGGAAATCGAGGAACGCTACTCAAGTAAAATGACCACTCCCTTCGCAATCACGTCGTAAACAAACATCTGGCGCAGATCAGTCCGCTGAAGTGAAGTTTTTTTTTTTTTTTTCTCCGGCCTGTCTGATTATTTTATTACATGTTTTCACTTTCAAGGAAAAAAAGAAGTTTTTTCTCGAGTTTGGAATTGAGTGTTGTGTATGCGAATGATCGACTCTCATCACTTGGTCCGGATTTTCCATTTTTTTTTTTTTGTTTTGTTTTTCCAAATGTGGAATCTTCTTTCATTATTCTGCGATTCTTATCTTTATACCACAGGATTGATTCTCAGTTTTACATCTAAAATAGTTGATCTGATTTGTATTTAGGCTGGATGAAAAATGCAATGAATTATATGGTCCTATGGATGGTCAATCATTCATGGGTGGATAAGTGGAGATTCAGATAAAAACGTTACATCGGATATCTTCTTATGCCTCGTTTGGTTGGCGATATTAATCATTGTTAACTATATAATTGAACTTTATTTAATGTTTTATATCAATACCCAATAACTTGCCAGGTCGACCAATAATGTAATTGAGTTTCATTAGAGCATCTCCTCTCGATAGAGGGAGGGTGGAGGTGGCGCAGGGCTGGTGTGTTTAGTAGATAGAGGGATGGGGATGGGGCGCTGGGGTGAAATGAACCCAGGCATAAGCCCTGGCTCTCACGCGCCCCTCCTAACCGTGACATTAACGTTTTGTCCTTTTGTTTTTTTTTTTTTTTTTTTTCCTTTTTTTCCTTCTCTTTCCACGTAGGCCATCATCCCCTTTTTTATTCTTTTTTTTTTTCTTTTGTTCCTTTCTTTTCTTTATTTATTTGTCATTTCTTATTTTTTAATTATTTTATTTTAATTTATTTTAGTTTTCTCTTCTTTTTTTTCTTCTCTTTCTTCTTCTTTTTTTTATTGGTTTCTTTTATTTTGTTTTAGTTTTCTCGTTTTCTTTTTATCTAATTCGATCTTTTTAATTTAAAATAGTAATTTTATTGCAAACATTCTATTAATTATATTAACATTACATGTTATTATATTACAAATTTAGTTTTAAAAATGACAATATAATTAATAACCTAATAATATATAGCACAACATAGTTAATATATAAGTTAATATATTATTATTATTATTATTATTATTATTATTATTATTATTATTATTATTATTATTATTATTATTATTATTATATGGTGAGAGTGGTGATGGAAAAAATGGAAGAAAGTTGATCGATTGGACGAGAAATAGGTAGAGGGAGGGGGAGGGAAGCCCGGGGAGCCGCCGTCGATCCCTATCGACAGGACATGCCCTTAGATTATTTATTCTTATATTGACAACGAAACGAGCCTTTAATATCCAATTAAATTAAAATATGAAAAAAGTAGGGACAAGTTTTAGTGATATCATCACCAACAAACTTTTTCGGCCAGTAGCATGCCAAATTTTCAACCAGGAAAGCATGAAATCAACAGCTATATGCTAATCCACGTGTAGAGTTTTGATTGGTTCGGAGTGTAATTATTTTAGTATTAAACAATATTCAATAATAATTGTAAAAATAAAAATAAAAATAAAAATAAATAAAAAATCGCCTCCCACCAACTGCAGCCAACAACCATCCACGATCAAGGAACAAATATCAGTGTGAAGAGTAGTAGTTGGACAATTTGACCCGCGTTTGAGTTACAGTGAAACTCTTTTTCAAGATTTGTGTACTCCATATTATTTATAAATATAAATAAATTAAATAAATATTTCTCGATTCACTTTTCCTCAACAATCGCCCTAATTTTGGATCGTATATTTACAGATCTCTGCCGTGCTGGGTTTGAGCAATCTCTGGTTTTCTCAATTGCAATTCGAATTTACTCGAGGTTAGGGTTTCGTAATTCTTTTCCGATTTTGTTTGCTTCTGAATTATCGAATTGCCTCTTTTTGGATCGTTATGTGGTGTAGATTTAGACGTGGGTTAATTTGAAAAGCTGCGATCTTTGCTGATTTTGTTTGAAATTTATGGAATCCTTTTCGAAATTGATTGGATTTAACTGAAGTTATTGTAGTTCTGCAAATTGTTTGCTTGTTTGTATTCTCTGGTGATGAACTTTGCATTAATAAATGGCTGATCTAGGAGTCGATCAAGTCAAATAGCAGTCTCGATTAAACCTATAACTCATATAAGATAGAGATTTGTTCCTATTAAACTCAATTTTATGGCAATTGTTTGTTTCTTCTCTATTGTTATAGTTGTTCAGCAATATACGAGATCTCGTTTAAGATTAATTACAAGAATGATGTATGTGTACGGATTATAACTTCTTGTTTTTTTTTTTACCATCATGTCATTTGGCAAATGAGTAATCGTGCAAACAGTTCACATGGTGGTTGGATCATGTCTGATCTGAGTTTTTCAAAGGGTAAATAGTGACAAACATTTTTATTTGCCTGTCCCTTGTTTATTTTGCCGTTATCGACGAATTATGATTTATGGATCTAGATTTTCGTTCGCTTCATGTTTCTTTAAAGCAAATTCAAGTTGTGCATTCAACTTTTGCCGGTGAATTCCCGGTATTTTCTTGACTGCTAGGAAATTCATGTATGTTTCTCTATTAACTAGTTTTGCGGTCAAATTTTGTCTTCGGATCTGAATTTTATCTTTTGCCAGGATACAAGATGGCTGAGCAATCCCCAAAACTGAACAGAATAGGTCTTGCTGGCCTAGCTGTAATGGGCCAAAACCTAGCCCTCAACATTGCTGAGAAAGGCTTCCCAATTTCCGTTTACAATCGAACCACCTCCAAAGTCGACGAGACTGTTGAAAGGGCAAAATTGGAAGGAAACCTTCCTCTCTTTGGCTTCCACGACCCCGAATCATTCGTCCAGTCAATCCAAAAACCCCGTGTGATAATCATGCTCGTAAAGGCAGGATCCCCCGTGGACCAGACCATCAAAACTCTCTCCGCCTACTTGGAGAAAGGTGATTGCATCATCGATGGTGGAAACGAGTGGTACGAAAACACCGAGAGAAGGGAGAAAGCCATGGCTGAATTGGGTCTTCTCTACCTCGGCATGGGAGTTTCTGGCGGTGAAGAGGGTGCTCGAAACGGGCCCTCCATGATGCCAGGTGGCTCCCTTGAGGCCTACAAATACATTGAAGACATTGTTCTCAAAGTAGCAGCACAAGTTCCGGATAGTGGGCCATGTGTGACCTACATCGGAAAAGGAGGTTCCGGAAACTTCGTCAAGATGATTCACAACGGAATCGAATACGGTGACATGCAGCTAATAGCCGAGGCGTACGATGTGCTGAAATCAGTTGGGAAATTATCGAACGAGGAGCTAAAAAATGTCTTCTCAGAATGGAACAAAGGGGAGCTTCAAAGCTTTTTGATTGAAATAACTGCTGATATTTTCGGAATTAAGGATGACAAGGCGGATGGGTATTTAGTTGACAAGGTCTTGGACAAAACTGGGATGAAGGGTACTGGTAAATGGACTGTTCAGCAAGCTGCTGAGCTGTCAGTTGCGGCCCCCACCATCGAAGCATCTTTAGATTCAAGATTCTTGAGTGGTTTGAAGGATGAACGAACCGAAGCTGCGAAAGTGTTCGGCGATATTCTGAGCGATGAGGTGGTGATTGACAAGGAACAACTGATCGACGATGTGAGGAAAGCTCTGTACGCTTCGAAAATATGCAGTTACGCTCAAGGAATGAATCTGATTCGCGCGAAGAGCGAAGAAAAGGGGTGGGGTTTGGAGTTGGGTGAGCTGGCTAGGATTTGGAAGGGAGGTTGTATTATTCGTGCGATTTTCTTGGATCGGATCAAGCAAGCATACGACAGAAATGCTGACCTGGCGAATCTTTTGGTGGACCCGGAATTCGCAAAGGAGATTATCGAGAGGCAATCCGCTTGGAGGAGAGTTGTTTGCCTTGCGATCAACTCGGGTATTAGTACACCAGGTATGTCTGCTAGTCTTGCTTATTTCGATACGTACAGAAGGGAGAGATTGCCTGCTAATTTGGTGCAGGCTCAGAGAGACTATTTTGGTGCTCATACTTATGAAAGGGTTGATATTCCTGGATCTTACCATACCGAGTGGTTTAAGCTTGCGAAAAAGAATTGATTGATGATTAGTTTCTTGAGGGTATTTTCGTAAAAATAAATTATGGGCATCGAGTGTTGGATGTCGTTTTTTTTGGCTTTTGATTTTCGAGATCGGAACGATTGTAGTAGTATTTGAAGCAAGAATTGTTATTATTTATTTTTATTTTTATTTTTATTTTTATTTTGGAACTGCTGTAATTTGCAAAGGGCACCTTTGTGCTTTTTGGTGTTGTACTTGTGTTTATTGATTGATGATACTGGGATTTTGATGTCTGCTTATTTATTTTTTAATCTGTATTATGAAAATGATATTATTGGTTGAAAAATAAGTAAAAGACAGAAATACCCTTGATTAACAGAGTGGTGTGAAGTACAAACGGAATATTCGATGGATATGTCTAAAAAAGAAAACGTTGGTGCGCTTTTTCCGGATTAGTGACAAAAGCACGAGAATCGGTGACTTTTGTTTATTATATGTGTAAAGAATGATTCTTAGCAAATGTAGCGTCACCTTTTTGCAGCTTCTGGCCGCGGCGTCCACTTACATTTATTTTTTTATGCTATTAAATTCGATTGGGTTATTCGGGTTTTTTTTTTGGTGACGAGGAAAGCATCTTCTTCGTATTATTAATTAAAAGTAAATAAAAATAAATGTATTATGAGGACATTACACACTTTAATGGAACATTTATCTCTTCTTTTTTCTTTTCCTTCTTTTTTTGCGATTTACTCGTAAGCATCACGCTACAAACATCAGAATGGATCGATAAGAAAAAAATTGTTGTTTGCTATAACATTGCTATTCTTTCGTTAAATTCATATGTTTCGATCATAAGCATCGTGTGAATATCATATTTTTAAATTAGATATATGTAACTGGATTTTTAAATGTCACACATGAAAATTTAATTATTTTTTAAATCCACTAAAAATATTTTTAAATGATTGGATGAAATGTAATTTTGTCATGCTTTTAATGTGCAAAAAATATGATAATATTGTAATATAAATTATAAAAAAATAAAAAAAATCCGATGGTATTAATCATGACTGGGTGGAAAGGTTGACTCTCTGAATCAATATGCGACCCGGAATATCCTATCTAGATTCTCTCTCTCTCTCTCTCTCTCTCTGGAGTGTCGATATAATCCATATATAGAGAGAGAGAGAGAGAGAGAGACTGCCGTTTATGCAGCACAATTGTCTCCCATTACTCACAGTATCTGAAAGCAAAAACAGAGCCACCATTCTTTTTTCCTTTATAATTTTGTATTTTCTATTTAAAAAGAAAAAAGAAAAAAGAAAAATAAAAAATTATCCAAAGTAGTGATGATTAGTTCTTTGCGTGGTCGAGCCGCCGCATCCCACGGTGTACACTCTGCAATCTGCATACGTAAACCCCCATGAATTAAAGTACTCTCTATATGAAGTTTCGCCATCAATATACAACGTTAATTTATCATTTCTTATTTCCCACTATCAATATTCAATTATATCTTATTTTATTTTCTTTTTTTCTTTTAATCCAATGTAATTTGCAAACAATTTACAATTAATAGTCCCCTATGATATGATATAATTGATGAATGTGAATCTAATGTGTCTAATTTGTCCATCTGAACCCATGATTAACAAGACAATCCACTATCTTAACTCAACTTTGACCTTTATACCCCTCAACTTGTAAAAATATTGCCATTCATCTCTTATGTGATGTAATATTCATATTCATTTACACCCCTTATTTTTTTCTTTAAACAAATTAAATAAATCCATATCCTTTTCCACTTTTGTGCCCTAGTGATGGTGTGTGGGAATCATATTCCTTGGACAAATAGTGAAATTAGCAGAAAACCCCTGACAAAATTGACATATATATAATATATATATATATATATTGATAATTTGACATGAATAATAATTAGTGATATTTGCTTTAATTAATATATAATGTAAGCTAAAATAATAAAGATAATTAATACACAAAATTAATTAAACTCATATTAATAATTCTACTTACACTCTAAATCAATTTACAGTAATTCTGCAGAACTGATTAAAGGTAATTAACTCGCTCTCTCTCTCTCTCCATTTATTACCACAACAAAAACATTAACCTAATTAATATTCCTAAATTTTTTTCTACCGGACAAAATTTTTTCCTGGTTTCAAAATCATGATCATATAATAATTAAGATCAGACTTTGCAAACACAGTACTCGATGGGAATCGCGAGTTGGGTGGGGTTGTCATCTCCGGCCATGATCACCACAATCTTCGGCGTGTTGTCGGCCACGGCGGCGGATGCGGAAGGCTGCGCCGCCTTTTCTCCGCCGTCTTCTTCCTGGGTGGAAGGCCGTTTACGGTAGGAACAAACGAGGATGATTAAGGCAGTGGCGATTAGTAATAACATGAGCCCTAATCCAGCAAATAGGTAAGGCAATGGTGAATTCCAGTGCCAGAATGTTTGGTTGGAAGACAGCGGCTGCGAAGGTGTGGGCCTCATTTCTCTCTCTCTCTAACACTCTCTCTCTCTCTAACTCACTGTGTGTGTGTTATTTTCTCAATCACTGTGTGTAAAAATGGTGTGTGTGGGGGAGATGATGGGGGTGGCTGATTTATAGAGGAAGAGATTAATTTAATTACTGTGGCGAGTGTATGCAAAATTACTAAACTGCCCCTACTCTATTGTGGAGGTGTCGTCATTATTTTCTTTAGGGTAATTGGCACTTTGCCCCAAACTATAGTGGCTATTGCACTTTACCCATGGACTAAATTATTTTACAAAATGTCCCCTAAATTGGAAAATTCTGGTCAATTTTCGCCGGAATCAGACCCACGTGCATTGCACGTGAGATTTAGGAGGGTACAATAGTCAATTCAATCACAATCAAACCAGATCAAAACGCGATTAGACGTGCAGGAATTTGGTTGAATCCTAAAAGACAAATGTTGCGTATTAGCTGAACAAGGTTACGCTTGTTCGTTCGTGATCCAATTGGCTAACAAATTCTATTATTGATTTTATTTTAAGAGTATAAGTATGAATCTCTCTCACATACATGCACCCATATAAAAAATAAATTAATAATAATAATAACTCAAGTTTGGCTCTAGATCAAACTAGAAAATATGACTTTTGCTGCCCATTAAGTTTAATTACATAAAATATGGCAAATAATTATTGATTTTGTTTCCTTGCTTAATTTGCACGGCACTAACTTTAATTGTGTTGTTGCTAAATGCGCTTAGTAGTTAGATGGAGCTTTTCATCAAACTAATAAAGGATATAATTTTTCCAATTTAATTTATGGTAATTAAAGAAAATTTGATTATGACTATCAAATTTTCTAATTTAGTAGTGCTAATTTAAAAGGGAACATGACGTACCCTTTGCAAATTTCGAATATTCAGTTCTCTTTGTACAAAAAAATAAAATCATTTTTTTTAAATTACTTTCTGACATAATATTTAGAGAATATATGATTTTGACCCCCCAAGTTTTGTTTCTTCTCTATTTCCTTTTGTAAATTTAGATATTTTACAACTAAAATTTATACTTTTAATTAAAAACATAAATACAGATTTTATTATTCTTTTGTGAATAACTCTAAAAATTCGAGGGCGTTGCGTCCCTCTGAACGGCCTATCCAACATTTCGACGTATTATTTTTAAAAATGTTCGCACCTCCTTACAAAAGTGTTTGAATCCGCCCCTGAACAGTATCATATTTTATTGCGAAATTTATTTAGGAAAGTTAGTCAATAACTTTCTTACTTAGATCTTGTGACATATTCCAATTCTTGATCGCAAATTGTAACACCACCAACAATTTCATGTGGTTGTACAATTCATTGTTCCCCTAATAATGTTAGACTTATATATTTCAATAGCCACCATAAGAAAAATCCATAATTAGACCAACATTACAATTTCTCTCTTACATTAAAACAAATTATCACAAAAGGACAAAATAAATGGTATAGTAGTTACATGCAAAGTCAACAAAAGAAAGAAAATAATTTTGACCCTTTTTTTTCAAATTGTGCTCTATTTTTTTCATAATAACAGGTGACTCAAGTCAATGACTGTCAATTTCCTCCAAGACCCCATTAGCCAAATAAAAATTAAAAAATTGGAATTAAATTATAGAATTCAAATTGATATTCCAATAACAAATTGTCTTCCACTAAAAAAGGTTTATGATTGGAAAATTTGCAGCCACATTTGGACTAATTTGCAATAAATAAATACCAAAGTTAACCTTTTTACTTACTAAGTTGTCTTTTTTAAAACAACCTTTTTCAACAACCTCAACTCATTTTCCATATACAAACATGAAACATAGATACATACATTTGTATATATGTATCGAGACGCCACAAATTCAATCAGCCTAATCCATTAATTAAAGAAAGATGTCTAATTTAAATTTCTTTTCCTTTTTTCATATTTGTCAAATACAGTTGGCTAATAGTACTAAAACATGATTAGGAAGCAAAGTCATCTTTAATTATCCTTTCTAATTAGTAAGTAGGTGTCATTCTTATCAATTACTCCATTAAAAAAAAACACTAATTTATTTGAAGACCTAACCCTAATAATCGACGTATCCGTCTGGTCCAACGGGGCGGGTTTTCTCGAGTTTGACATGTCCAACGAGTTGATAGATATCGGACTTGCTAATCATAAATTATCGACAATAATCATTTAATCAAACATTTGCGAATGATTAATCAAACATTTAAATGCAAAAAAAGAAAAACAAACTATTACGAAACAAATTAAACTCGATCACTCTGTGTTCGAACAGCGGTGGCGACGGGTTTAGCGAGGTGGGTAGGGTTCTTTTCTCCGGCCATAATCACGACAACTCCGGGATCCATCTCCGGCTGAAAAGCGCGTAACTCTGACTTCTCGTTCGAGTCATCGTTCAATGACGATTGATCGGACGATCGGATGTAAGAACAAGCCAAAAGCATTAACACAACAGGTATGATTCCCAACATGAGAGCCAGACCACTGAAGATGAACGTAAACGGCGAATTCCACCACCGCGTACCGCCGCCAGCTGGGGCGGCGGCGGCCGGTCCTTCGACTTTGGGAATCATCTCTTTGTTCATATATGATTTTATCTCTCTAGAACAATTTTCTATGATTTTTTTTTTTGCTAGCTGTGTGTGTATATCGAGAACATATACATACAAATTACACACACACACACACCAACACAGCTGCTAAATTAGAGGCTATTTATTTTTGCTGTGCTGTTTACATAACTAATTCATTTCACCGAACACAAACTTGTTACCGTTTTTTTTAAATAATAATTAGGGTAATTTACGAAATAACCCTTTCTGTTTGGATAGTTACAATCACCCATCAACTATGAATCTTCTTACACATTCCAAATTCAACATAATCTTTCAGATTTCGTAGAATGTTCTCTAGTTTGTACTCGTTTTATGCAAAAATGCAGTTTCTGATGCACCACAATCTGATATTTAAGCCGATAGACACATTACATGATCATCTTGTTTCAAAATATAGAGCTCGAATGGGGTAAAACGGGTACATACTGAAGAATATTATACATAAGCTAAAAAATTCTACTAAATTTAACACAACAGAGGTGGACGTGTAAGAAAATTCATAGTTTAGGAGTTGGATGTAATTACCCAAACATTATAGGTTTTTCGTAATTTGACATTAATTACCTCAAGAGGTGACCGTAATTAATCCTAATAATAATTATATATTTGTTACCTAATTTCCTTACACAAGTGTTTTCATTTACTAGATTTCCTAATTTAGCCATCGAGAATAAATGAAAATTATATAATTAGGTTAAAATAATTTTTCAAAAAAAAAAAAAAAAAAAAAAAGAAATCTTCACATAACTAAAGTTCTAAAGATATAAGAATATGAAAGTGGTACGAACAATATTCATATCGTAGCGCAGGCACTAAAGCATCATTTAGTTCTATTGCACTATGAGATTGTTCTAAACCAATTTTACTTTTAATTATTATTATTAATATTATTATTATTTTATTTATTTATTTATTTATTTTATTTTTAAAAGCGTTTGCCCCACCAAAACCACTATGTGCCGCTCTCCCTTATTAAATATGCCACTAGCCTCTAATCATTCACCAAAGCATATATATATATATATACTAGTGTCGAGCACCGCGCAATGCGCGGTGCCGGGTGCCTCGGGTGAATACAAGAACTTATCGTATAATGTATTTTCGACATACTTTCATACATCAATTTTTAGGCTGCATTTTTTTTTTTATCTTTTTTTTTTACGATTAGGTAAAATTTGTGTCGAATGTGGCGATGGGAAGTGACGATTTAGATATGAATGAATTGAATCGTAAGATTTAAATCGTATATCATAAAGTTTTATGCTCGTTATTGCAAATTCTCGTAAATGTGGCGGGTATTTTGGATATTGAAAGAGAGATCCACTTTGGGGTCAAATTTGCAATTTTGATGGAGCGGGGTAGGAAGATGGGGTGATTCTACAATTTTCATAACTGTTTGAGCCAGTGAGGTGGATTTTCAGAAATTACAAATTGACCTCCAGTTGGGGGGCATTTCCGGTTTAAGGACCAAAATTAAAAATGGTATATAATATAGGGACAAAAACTTTAATCATCACAAGTTTATTATAAATAATATAATAAATTAGAGTTTTCCGAAATCGTAAAATTTGATCGATTTATTGATATTTAAGACTTATTTTAACTTTTGAATCGACTTAGGTATCAACGAATTGAATCGTAAGATTTGAATCGTAAATCATATGATTTTATACTCGGTATTGCGAATTTTCGTAAATGGGTCACACACGATTGTAACTGGGGAGGAGTCGAAGCATACTGCGTTTGTGGCGGATATTTCGGATATTGCAAGAGAGATCCAATTTGGGCTTAAATTTGCAATTTGAGTAGTGCAGCTGGGAAGATGGAGTAAGTATATGGGTGATTCTGCAATTTTCAAAACTGTTTCAGCCAGAGAGGTGGATTTCCTGAAATTACAAATTGACCCCCACTTGGGGGCATTTCTGCTTGAAGGACTAAATTAAAAAATGGTATATTATTAAATTAAAGTGGTATATAATATAGAGATAAAAACTGTAATTATCACAAGTTTATCATAAATAATATAATAAATTAAAGTTTTCGTAAATAGTAAATCGTAAAAAAATTTAACTTTTGAATTGACTTAGGTATGAATGAATTGAATCGTAAGATTTGAATCGTAAATCATAAGATTTTAAACTCGGTATTGCGAATTTTCGTAAATGAGTCACACATGATTATAGCTGAGCAGTCGGCTGGGAAGATGGAGTAAGTATAGGGGTGATTCTGCAATTTTCAAAATTGTGTCAGTCGGGGAGGTGGATTTGTTGTCTTAAATATCAACAAATCGATCAAATTTTACGATTTACGATTTAGGAAAACTTTAATTAATTATATTATTTATGATAAACTTGTGATAATAAATGTGGCGGATATTTTGGATATTGAAAAAGAGATCCACTTTGGGGTCAAATTTGCAATTTGGGTGGAGTGGTGAGGAAGATTGACTAAGTATAGGGGTGATTCTGCAATTTTCAGAATTGCTTCAGCTAGGGAGGTGGATTTTCGGAAATTACCAATGGACCTCCACTTGGGGCATTTTTTGTTTAAGGACCAAAACTAAAAATGGGATATAATATAGGGACCAAAATAGTAATTATAACACGTTAATTATAAATAATATAATAAAATTATCATTTTGTCGATATTTAAGATTTATTTTAACATTTGAATCAACTAAGGTATGAATAATTGAATCGTAAAATTTGAATCGTAAATCATAAGACGTTAAACTCGGTATTGCGTATTTTCGTAAATGAGTCACACGCGATTATAGTTGATGAGTCGAAGCATACTGCGTTGGTGGCGGATATTTCGGATATTGCAAAACAGATCCACTTTGGTGTTAAATTTGCTATTTTGGTGGAACGACTGGTAAGATGGAATAAATATAGCGGTGATTCAGCAATTTTCATAACTGTTTCAGTCAGGCAAGTAGATTTCCAGAAATTACAAATTAACCCCCACTTGGGGTGCATTTCTGGTTTAAGGACGAAAAATAAAAAAATGTATATTATATAGGGACCAAAAATCGTAAAATTTGATTGATTTGTTGATATTCAAGATTTATTTAAAAATTTGATCGACATAGATATGAATGGATTGAATCGTAACATTTGAATCGTAAATCATAAGATTTTATGCGCGGTATTGCGAATTTTCATAAATTTGGTCGAGATTTTGGATATTGAAAGAGAGATCCACTTTGGGGTCAAATTTGTAATTTGGGTGGAGCGGCTAGGAAGATTGAGTAAGTATAGGGGTGATTCTGCAATTTTCAGAGTTGTTTCAGCCAGGGAGGTGGATTTTCGGAAATTACAAATTGATCTCCACTTGGGGGGAATTTTCGGTTTAAGGACCGAAAATAAAAATGGTATATAATATAGGGACCAAAATAGTAATTATAACATGTTTATTATAAACAATATAATAAATTATTGTTTTCTTAAATCGTAAAATTTGATCGTTTTGTCAATATTTTTAGATTTATTTTAATATTTGAATCGATTTAGGTAAGAATGAATTGAATCGTAAGATTTGAATCGTAAATCATAAGATTTTGAACTCGGTGTTGCGAATTCTCGTAAATGAGTCACACGCGATTATAGTCGAGGAGTCGAAGCATACTGTGTTGGTGGCGGATATTTCAAATATTGCAAGAGAGATCCACTTTGGTGCTAAATTTGTTATTTGGGTGGAACGGCTGGGAAGATGGAGTAAGTATAGCGGTGATTCTGCAATTTTCAAAACTGTTTCAGTCAAGGAAGTAGATTTCCAGAAATTACAAATTGACCCGCACTTGGGGTGCATTTCTTGTTTAAGGACCAAAATAAATCAAAAATGTACGTAATATAGGGAACAAAAATCGTAAAATTTGATCGATTAGTTTATATTTAAGATTTATTTAAACATTTGAATCGACATATATAAGAATGAATTGAATCAGTAGATTTGAATCGTAAATCATAAGATTGTATGCTCGTTATTGCGAATTTTCATAAATGTGGCGGATATTTTGGATAGTAAAAGAGAGATCCACTTTTTGGAGTCAAATTTGCAATTTGGGTGGAGCGGTTAGGAAGATGGATTAAGTATAGGGTTGATTCTGCAATTTTCACAACTATTTCAGCCAGGGAAGTAGATTTTCGGAAATTACAAATTGACCTCCACTTGGGGGCACTTCCGGTTGAAGGACCAAAATTAAAATTCCTATATAATATATGTACCAAATCTGTAATTATCGCAGTTTTACTATAAATAATATAATAAATTAAAGTTTTCTTCAATTGTAAATTTTAAAATTTGATCGTCTTGTTGATATTTAAGATTTTTTTTTAACTTTTGAATCGACTTAGGTATGAACGGATTGAATCGTAAGATTTGAATCGTAAATCATAAGATTTTAAACTCGTTATTGCGAATTTTTGTAAATGAGTCAAGCGATTATAGCTGAGGAGGACTTGAAGCATATTGCTTTTGTGGCGGATATTTAAGATATTGCAAGAGTGATCCACTTTGGTGTTAAATATGCAATTTGGGTGGAGCGGCTGGGAAGATAGAGTAAGTATAGGGGTGGTTCTGCAATTTTCAAAAATGTTTCGTCCAGGGAGGTTGATTTCCAAAAATTACAAATTGACCCCCAATTGGGGTGCATTTCTGGTTTAAGGACCAAAATAAAAAAGAGGTATAATAATATAGGGAACGAAAATCATTAAATTTGATCGATTTGTTGATATTTAAGATTTATTTTAACCTTTGAATCAACATACATATGAACGAATTGAATCGTAAGATTTAAATCGTAAATCTTACGATTTTATGCTCGGTATTGCGAATTTTCATAAATGTGGCGGATATTTTGGATATTGAAAGAGAGATTCACTTTGGGGTCAAATTTGCAATTTGGGTGGAGCGGTTAGGAAGATTGACTAAGTATAGGGGTGATTCTGTAATTTTTAGAATTGCTTCAGCTAGGGAGGTGGATTTTCGGAAATTACCAATTGGCCTCCACTTGGGGGTATTTCCGGTTTAAGGACAAACCAAAAATGGGATACAATGTATGGACCAAAATAGTAATTATAACACGTTAATTGTAAATAATATAATAAATTATTGTTTTCTTAAATCGTATATCGTAAAATTTGACCGTGTTGTCGATATTTAAGATTTATTTTAACATTTGAATCGACTTAGGTATGAATAATTGAATCATAAGATTTGAATCGTAAATCATAAGATTTTAAACTCGGTGCGAATTTTCGTAAATGAGTCACATGCGATCATAATGAGGAGTCGAAGCATACTGCATTGGTGGCGGATATTTCGGATATTGCAAGAGAGGTCCACTTTGGTGTTAAATTTGCTATTTGGGTGGAACGACTCGGAAGATGGAATAAGTATAGCGGTGATTCTGCAATTTTCAAAACGGATTCTGTCGGGGAAGTGGATTTCCAGAAATTACAAATTGACCCCTACTTGGGGTGCATTTCTTGTTTATGGACCAAAATTAAAAAAAAAAATCTTTTTGTAATTTAGGGACCAAAAATCGTAAACTTTGATCGATTAGTTGATATTTAAGATTTATTTTAACATTTGAATTGAAATAGATATGAATGGATTGAATCATTAGATTTGAATCGTAAATCATAAGATTTTATGCTCGGTATTGCAAATTTTCGTAAATGTGGCGGATATTTTGGATATTGAAAGAGAGATCTACTTTGGGGTCAAATTTTCAATTTCGGTGGAGCGGCTAGGAAGATGGAGTAAGTATAGGGGTGATTCTGCAATTTTCAGAATTGCTTCAGCTAGGGAGGTGGATTTTCGGAAATTACCAATGGACCTCCACTTGGGGCATTTTTTGTTTAAGGACCAAACTTTACAAATTGACCTCCACTTGGGGGCATTTCCTGTTTAAGGCTCAAAATAAAAATTTGTATATAATATACGGAGCAATTATGTAATTATCGCAAGTTTATTTTAAATAATAAAATAAATTATTTATTTCTTAAATTGTGATTCGTAAAATTTGATCGTTTTGTTGATATTTAAAATTTATTTTAACTTTTGAATCGACGTACGAACGGATTGAATCGTAAGATTTGAATCGTAAATCATAAGATTTTAAACTCGGTATTGCGAATTTTCGTAAATGAGTCACAAGCGATTATGGCTGAGGAGGAGTTGAAGCATACTGCGTTGGTGGCGGATATTTTAGATATTGCAAGAGAGATCCATTGTGGGGTTAAATTTGAAATTTGGGTGGAGGGGCTGGGAAGATGGAGTAAGTGCAGGGGTGATTCTGCAATTTTCAAAATTGTTTCAGCCAGGTTGGTGGACTTCTAAAAATTACAGATTGACCCCCACTTGGGGTGCATTTTTGGTTTAAGGATCAAATTTTTTTTTTTAAAGGTATAATAATCTAGGGACCAAAAATTGTAAAATTTGATCAATTTGTTGATAGTTAAGACTTATTTGAACATTTGAATCGACGTAGTTATGAATTAACTGAATCGTAAGATTTGAATCGTAAATCATAAGATTGTATGTTCGTTATTGCGAATTTTAATAAACGTGGCGGATATTTTGGATAGTGAAAGAGAGATCTTTGGAGTCAAATTTGCAATTTGGTTGGAGCGGTTAGGAAGATGGAGTAAGTATATGGTTGATTATGCAATCTTCACAACTATTTCAGCCAAGGAGGTGGATTTTCGGAAATTACAAATTAACCTCCACTTGTGGGTATTTCCGGTTTAAGCAACAAAATTATAAATGGTATATAATATAGGGTTCAAAACAGTAATTATCACAAGTTTATTAAAATTAATATAATAAATTAAAGTTTTATTACATCTTAAATCGTAATTTGATCGTTTTGTTGATATTTAAGATTTATTTTAACTTTTGAATCGACTTAGGTATGAACGGATTGAATTGTAAGATTTGAATCGTAAATCATAAGATTTTAAACTCGGTATTGCGAAATTTGGTAAATGAGTCACACGCGATTATAGCTGAGGAGGAGTAGAAGCATATTGCGTTAGTGGCGGATATTTCGGATATTGCAAGAGGGATCCACTTTGGGGTTAAATTTGCAATTTCGGTGGAGCGACTGGGAAGATGGAGTAAGTAGAGGGGTGATTCTGCAATTTTCAAAATTGTTTCAAACACGAAGGTGGATTTCCAAAAATTACAAATTGACCCCCACTTGGGGTGCATTTCTTGTTTAAGGACCAAAATAAAAAAAAAAAAAAGGTTTAATAATATAGGGACCGAAAATCGTAAAATTTGATCGATTTGTTGATATTGAAGATATATTTTAACATTTGAATCGACATAGATATGAATGAATTGAATCATAAGACTTGAATCGTAAATCATAAGATTTTATGCTCGTTATTGCGAATTGTCGTAAATGTGGCGGATATTTTGGATAGTGAAAGAGAGATTCACTTTTTGGAATCAAATATGCAATTTGGGTGGAGCGGAAGATGGAGTCAGTAATCTTCACAGTTGTTTCAGCCAGGGAGGTAGATTTTCGGAAATTACAAAATAACCTTCACTTGGGGGCATTTCCGATTAAAGGACCAAAATTAGAAATGGTATATAATATAGGGACCAAAACTGTAATGATCATAAAAATAATATAATAAATTAAAGTTTTCGTAAATCATAAATCGTAAACACTGATCGCTTTGTTGGTATATAAGATTTATTTTAACTTTTGAATCGACTTAGGTATGAACGAATTGAATCGTAAGATTTGAATCGTAAACCATAAGATTTTAAACAAGGTATTGCGAATTTGCGTAAATGAGTCACACGCGATTATAGCTGAGGAGTAGAAGCATACTGCGTTGGTGGCGGATATTTCGGATATTGCAAGAGAGATCCACTTTGGGGTTAAATATGCAATTTGGCTGAAGCGGTTGGGAAGATGGAGTAAGTATAGGGGTGAATCTGCAATTTTCAAAACTGTTACAGTCAGGAAGGTGGATTTCCAAAAATTACAAATTGACCCCCACTTGGGGTGCATTTTTGGTTTAAGGGCCATAATTAAAAAAGTATATAATAATATAGGGACCAAAAATCGTAAAATTTTATCGGTTAGTTGATATTTAATATTTATTTTAACATTTGAATCGACATAGATATAAATGAATTGAATCGTAAGTCATAAGATTTTATGCTCCGTATTGTGATTTTTCATAAATGTGATATTTTGGATATTGAAAGAGAGATCCACTTTGTTGTCAAATTTGCATTTTCGGTGGAGCGGCTAGGATGATGGAGTAAGTATAGGGGTGATTCTGCAATTTTCAGAATTGCTTCAGCTAGGGAGGTGGATTTTCGGAAATTACCAATTGACCTCCACTTGGGGCATTTCCGGTTTAAGGATCGATATTAAAAATGGTATATAATATATGGACTAAAATAGTAATTATAACACGTTTATTATAAATAATATAATAAATTATTGTTTCTTAAATCGTAAATCGTAATATTTGATCGTTTTGTCGATATTTAAGATTTATTTGAACATTTGAATCGACTTAGGTATGAATGAATTAAATCTTAAGATTTGAATCGTAAATTAAAAGAATTTAAACTTGGTATTCCGAATTTTGGTAAATGAGTCATACGCAATTATAGTTGAGGAGTCGAAGCATACTGCGTGATGGCGAATATTTCGGATATTACAAGAGAGATCTACTTGGTGTTAAACTTGCTATTTTGGTGGAACGGCTGGGAAGATGGAGTAAGTATAGCGGCGATTCTGCAATTTTCAAAACTGTTTCAGTGGATTATCAGAAATTACAAATTGACCCCCACTTGAGGTCCATTTCTTGTTTAAGGACCAAAATTTAAAAAAAAATGTATGTAATATAAGGACCAAATATGTAACTATCCCAAGTTTATTATAAATAATATAATAAATTAAAGTTCTCTTAAATCGTTACTCGTATAAATTTCGTTGATATTTAAGATTTATTTTAACATTTGAGTCGACTTAGGTATAAATGAATTGAATCGTAAGATTTGAATCGTAAATCATAAGATTTAAAGTTCAGTATTGCATTTTTCGTAAATGAGTTACACGCAATTATAACTGATGAGAAGTCAAAGCATGTTGCGTTGGTGGCGGATATTTTGGATTATTGCAAGAGAGATCCACTTTGGGGTCAACCGCGCAAGGCGCGGTGCCCAGCCATCATATCAGCACGAGTCGATTGGTTATTTCGACGGGGTTGATGATGGAAATGCGCAATGTAATACTGTGTAGTACCCAAAACTATGAAACAATTAGAAGCAAATTATTTACAAATGACTATTTAAATCCAACATAACTATTGTCGTTAAAAAATATAATCCTCTTTGGGCATTAAAAGAAGAGGAATTCCTCGCCAACATAATATATAAGTCTTGAGTGTTTTTCTATTTAATTATCAATTAACTAAAAATTACTCATACTCGTACAGAAAATACCAGATAAATAAGTGGTCAAGAAATAAGAAGAGTACATTTCTTTTGTGCATATTGATCAACTGGGGTAAAAAGAACAATTTAACAAATTCGTGAAAGAGTTGCAAACACATGGATGCATTGAAATGATACTAACCATCAGCTGCAACAGCCCAATTGAAAACAACACAAAAGCTATGAAAATGAATACTGGAAAAAGTATTACAAAAAACGATTGTGAATTATTTGGAGAAACAAAAAGAATCCCATTTGTCGTTAAAGGTGAACAAATCAGCAAAAACGCAGAATTAAAAAGTAAGAACTAAACATTTAACTGCTTTCCACTAACGACACAGACATACCAGTAGGAAGAGAGCATAAATCAGCAGTTGACGAAACATGTTGAGCAACAGTCCAAAAGACATGACTGGGCTTTGGTTTTGTAACGCCAACAAGCCCTTGTTGCAGGCGGACTAAGAAAATATTTAATTGTAATGGAGAGGAAGAAAGAGAGACGTAACGTAAAATTGGTGGAAATTGAAACTAAAACCAACTGCAATGCATTTCATAAAATCAACACAATCAAAACTAAAGCAAACACAATTTCAAATTTAAATCCCCACTAGCATAAGACACTTGCAATGAAGAATCAAGAGTCAAGAATCAACCAAAACTTAACACTCACTTCTTCTGGCGACGACCACGTTTTGTCCCCCAGCATTCGAGTGGCCAAATTGGGCACCCGCATCAGTTGCAAAATAGCAGCACAACACACCCATGAGTTTGGAATGCCGGAGAAGAGGACGAGAACGAAGATCACCACTGAGCTCTATTACGAGGAGAAACAATTAAAGCAAAAACATGTGAAAGAATTAAGGCACATACAGACCACTTCCCGCCGAGCGAATCTTCGGATTCTTCTTGGTTGGTGGAGCTCTGGTGAAGTCACGGCGGAGGATAAAGAGCCCAAATTTCAATTGCGGCAACCTGCTCACGGCGCAAATTGGTGAAGTTGTTTTTGTTACAGATACGTGCACAACAATAAAGAAGAAGAAACCTTAGCTGAGGAAAACATAAGATGAGTTTGATTTGGTTATTTTCAATACCACAACTTTAGTCTAAAATTAATAACCATGTGTAATTAGTAATGTATACTCTCTGCAGGCTGAACACAGCCGCCTGTGGGACAATGTTTGCGATTTGCACAAAACATACAAATGGCTAAAAAAAAGGCTTCAGACAGAACCAACAACAGCCGAATGCATTTTACTGAATTTTTTCGTGAAGAATACATAATGAAATAATTTACGACTCCTGTCATGTAACAGGGCACGGAGCACATAGAAAGATAAGGAAAATTCAAAAAACTTCTATAAATTATAAGGCAAACTAAAGTTCTGAATATGAAAGCATGTACCTCTAAGGCAAGTGTTATTAGAGACATGGACTTTGTAATCATTTCGAAGCTGATCTCAAGAATATAGGTTATTTAGAAATGCAGTAAGTAAATCTGTAAGGCACAGTAAACAAGTAGTTGGTCAACGACAGGTTGCACATAATATATACTGTTGAACAGTCGAGCATAAAATCTAATCCCGTTGAAGTAAAATCATTTTGTACTTGGAAAAAAACATGGAATCATAAATCTATAAAATAAGTTATACATTGCGAGGCACAGTGCATAGATACAATTCAATCAACTTTTGTGCCACAGAATCCTTCCATTCCAGTCAAGCTCTGGTCAATTGACAGCAACTAAAGTTCATTTGTTCGTTAAATTAGAACAAACACAATACAAACATATAGCTTGCAATCTTCACCTTCTCAGTGTACATCGGCAAGCCATGAAGAATACAGTAGAATACATTTAGCGGTTATTTCAACGTCCACGCATTTGCCCGCACAATCTAAAGGCTTCAGACAGAAGGGGAAAAAAACGTATTTGTAAAAAAAGAGATACGAGTAAGAAACAATTTGTATTTATTTTTGTGCAAAACTGAAATACCTATTTTTACTTAACCTACAAAGAAGAAGAACCACTGTAGTTGTACAACGGAAGAACATGTGCAATACAAACCTTTTTCCTAATCGTTTTTAAGGGTGGTCAAAATCCAACTTTTTTATCTTTCTGAAGGAGAAATGGATTTAATAAAAAATATTGGAAATATTAAAAAAAGGGTAAATTACAACTGCCCCCTGAAGTAAGGTCTATTTATAAAAAAACCCCTCATTTTCCAATAATTACATCCATCCCCTTGAAATTTGTAAATGTCATACGTTCACACCCTTTTATAGGGGATGAATGTAAGAAATTTTCAAATTGCAGGGGGTTGGATGTAATTTCTCAAACAGAGGGTTTTGTTTGTAATTACACTTCACCTCAGGGAGGTGGTTGTAATTTACCCTAAAAATGATGGATCTTGGGACTACCTTTGCAGTAGGATGAACTTTTGCCGATGGATGAATATACACATCGCCAGAAATCGTAGCATTTTTCGAACATCTCCACTCGCCAAAAGATCGGGTGAGATTATTCTATATTGGGCGAGATATGGCCCAGAAGATTTCAACGACATTCTACACAATAAACAAAAGAAAAAATAAAAAAAAATCCTGTTCGATAGAATATAACAGTCTTTAAAGAGCATATATATAGTCGAAGCAGAAGCATACGACATTGTACTGTATTTAACTTACCCGGGGGTTTTAATTTGTTCCCAGAAATCCATCGTTTCGTACACGTAAAACTGCTTCTTACCAGCAAGTGGTGATAGAATATCTTGATCCAATCGTACAAAATCTGTCGGAAGATTCCTGCAAATTAAATTTTGTATCGTAAATGTACTGACACGATTTTTTTTTCTCCTTACAATGAGGAAAAATACACGAGCAGTTTGTACATTGTGCTTTTATGTACCTGTTTGCAGGTTGAAGTGCTTCGAAGCTCGTTACACGTCCTAGAGTAGCTGTAAAATAGAACGAACAAAAAAACGAGAAATAAATATATCATTAAGCTAATTAATCAGCTTAAAAAAAACGTATTAATACCGAAGATTGCTATACGAACTAACCTCTTTCTTTACGTTGCGTGGATACACCTTGAATAGCTGTAAAGATTTCAGGCGTGAATACGTAAACACCACAGTTAATACGGTCACTAACCTGTTACATACAGATAAAAAAATATAGTAACTACTTATTATCAATTACAGTAAAAAAAAAAAAAAAAAATAAAAATAAAAAAAAAAAAATTCGGAATTGTTACATACAAAAGTTTCGGGTTTCTCGGTATAATGCAAAAGCTCGTTCGTAACAGGATCTGCAACGAGTTCCCCGAACTGGCTAGCTAACTCGGGAGAAACCTGGAAAAAAGGAAAACGTAATTTGTGAACAAATGATAATTTGACAAGTGTTATTTATTTAATCAAGAAAGATGGCATTAACGAGTTACGGACCTTGTTCACTAAAATTGTTCCGAGCCCACCGTAGCTTTTGTGACCCTCTGCAAAGTAATCCGTAAATTAATAAACTTCATATTCCGAAAAAAGACAACGAGATATTACTCTCTGGTAAAATTTGGACAATTTACCTAGCATGTCAGACAGTGGAAAACTGCAACAAACGTCACAATTCAGCAAAAAAATGTGCGACTGCGTGAAAAGAAAAAAAAAAGGACCCCGCATTAAAAAATATATATATATTTAATTTCTATTAGATTTTAATAGAATGTGTAAATAATAAAGAATAAAATTAAAATACGAACCGGATCATCTTCCATGATAAAATCCCTGAAGTTATATAGTCCACCAGCCGAACCGTGTGGCTTATCTTCTCTCAAGTATCTAGTTATCGAACGATCAAACAATAAACAGCACTAAGTGTACGATTTATAAACATTGTTTTGATGTGTCAAAAGGAACAAGAAATAACAAAATCGACGTAATTACCTTACAGGCACTTTAAGCTCGTTAGAAATCGACGATACAAACAATGCAAATTCACGCTCCTCGTAAAAGCCAATCAAATAGATCTGTGCTAGATTTGGGATCTGAAAAAGACATAACATTCCAAATAAACGAATCGACTTTGCCGTAAATCACATTACACAAAGTAACAAACCAAAGCTAAATTGAAAATCTGTAACGCGAACGCAATTCGATAGCGTACCCGTTTACAAGCGGAGATTGGGTGATGAACCATCGGCTGTCCTGCCAGTGGGAAAAGCGGCTTCGGTATGTTCAACGACAACGGCCGGAATCTAGTCCCTGCATTTTCGCTGTCCAAATCCAAATCCAATAAAAAGGTCTCGTTTTTAGTTAACTACTAACTTTTTCAGCACAACGATTAAATCAAGAAACGGGCTCTCTTATTAAAGATCCAATTTTTTCAACGAATACTGTCCAATTTCAAGCACAACAATCCAAACAAAGCTCTCATTTTCAATTAACTACAACTTTTTCAACACAACGATTAAATCAAGAATCAGGCTATGTTTTTAAAGATCCAATAGTTTCGATGAATACTGTCCAATTTCAAGCACAACAATTCAAAGAAAGATCTAATTCTTAATTAACTACTACTTTTTCAACACAACGATTAAATCAAGAAACGAGCTATCTTATTAAAGATCCAATTTTTTCAACGAATACTGTCCAATTTCAAGCACAGCAATTCAAACAAAGATCTAAATTTTAATTAACTACAACTTCTTTAACACAACGATTAAATCAAGAAATCGACTATCTTATTTAAAGATCCACCTTTTTCAATGAATACTGTCCAATTTCAAGCAAAACAATTCAAATTTTCAATTTACTACAACTTTTCCAACACAAGAATTAAATCAAGAAATGGGAAGAGGAAAAGAAGAATATGTGAGACGATCAGGAGGACGAGAGATAAGAGAGGAGCGACGTACCTAAAAAGAAAGACTCCTCTATCCGCTAGTTCCATTTCCTTCTGAATGCCCGGATCGGCATGGATTACAAAGTGGATTTCTCCCTGTCGATTGACATGGCTGGAATAAGGAAAGGTGGATAAAAAACAGGATTGTCTCCGCTCTACTGTACATTGGAAGTAATGTCAGGAAAACAGAAAAAAAAGGTATACAAAACGAAGACGGGAAGGGCAGGCGAGAAAAGAAGAGGAGGGAGAAGAAAATAAAATATCAATAGCAGAGGAATTGAGAGAATAGGAGAGAAGGCTGTGCAGCGAAAATTAGGAGCAGGGCAGATTAGATCGAAAAGGGTAGAAGGCTGCAATTGGAGGAAAAATGCGGTGGAAGCGATGCTGGCGGCAAGGGCGGCCGCCTCGAACGAAGGGTCGGCGGCGGTGGCAGTACAAGCAGCTGCATCCCTCGTGGGGGCGTGAAGCTGCTGGGGCTGGAGTCAGTATTTGTAGGCCGCCGACCAACGTGCGGGGCCCAACATCGGTCAGCACGGCGTTGGTCGCCGACCAAATCGACGGTGGCGGGCGGCAATTGGCGGCAGCAGCAGGTGAAGAAGGAGGACAAATTGAGGCTCAAAGGTGTGAAACGGCGTCGTTTAACGGGGAGCAGAATAAAAGAAAAGCAAAAATGAAGCAAGCAGGACACGGTCAAGCTGCTTTGAAAATAAACCGAAAAGAAAAAAATAGAAGCGTCTGATTGGACGGAGGAAAAGAAACGACGCAGTTTCATCATTAAATGGGCAAAAAAAAAAGAGAAAAGAAATTGCGTAAAACAAAAACAGCCGATCCCCATATATATATGTATAATATATATATATATATATATATATATATATATATATAAATTAATTAATAAAATGTCAATTTTCTTTAACTTTTTTAATGTTTGTTTAAACCGGTCCAGGAGAAATAACATTAATTAATATATTTTAAATATTAGTTTTTATTTACAACATTATACATACAAGATTTTACTAAAAAAAAAATAAAAAAAAAAAATTTGAATTAATATTGCCACCAAGTCGAGCTCAATATGTGAGTGCCATACTTTGTATGTCAGCCCATTTTTTATGGGCCTTCAATTTTTTTATAGGATCGAAGCCCATTTAATATGGGCTGATTTTATTACATCAGTTGAAAGTCAACACATCAATTCAAAGTCAACCAAAAAAAAAACACACACACACGCACACAAGCAATTATATCCAATTGTGCACGTACGCAACAAACTTGAAATACACCATGTGGTTTTAAATCATAGATTTACATATAATAACACACACTCGTGTATGTATATGGTTAGATCTACATTATAAATCGACGTGGTGTAGGATCTCACAAGCAGCAGTACAAACACTAAAAACAAATAAGCATATAATTCAAGAAGATGAATACCAAAATTGTAAAAACTAAAAACAAGAATTACAAGAAGTTAACACTATAAGCAATAGTAGCTTTACAATTAATCGAATTATGTTGCAAAATTGGTAAGGAAAAGAAAAAAAATTAAAATTCAAACATAATTCCTACTATCCATCCATTGTTCAACCAGAAATTAGAAGGACGAAATTACAAGAATGCCCATGGGCACTTTCTAATATTACACAAGTATTAACTGTAGTACCTATCTCCAGTTTGTTCAACCTGCACAAGAAACTGATGATCTCTTTGCAAATCTCCCTTTAACCCGAGGTCTAGTCTCTGCGTAAGCCTTCCTCGATGCGTACCTAATCGTCTTCTCGAACTTTCTCTTCTTCTTCTTCTCTCTATACCTCATCACTCTCGCCTCTCTGTCCACCGGACTCAGCTGCTGAGCTGGCGGCGGCGCCGCAGACGCCTGAATAAGTGGCCCCGAGAAAAGATCGATTGTCCCCTTCGGTGTTCTATGGTACTGCCCGGAGATTATCGAACCTTCACTCATTGTTGACTCCGGCACTACTCCCACATCCATTACTGGTGAAAGACAAACCTGTTTTTTTTTTTTTTTTTTTAACAATAATTTAATTATTAGGCCACCATTATATATATAATATACAGCAGAACATCGATAAATTAATAACCTCGATAAAATAATAGTTTCTCTCAGTCCCGACTCGGTGAAAAAATGTTAAATTATTAATTCGATAATTTAATAATTCGCTAAATTAATAGAATTTCTCCAGTCCGACTGTATTAATTTATAGAGGTTTCACTGTGTGTATGTATTTTCAATTGTATGTAAATGAAAAACGTAACTTACGTTATTATGGGACGACATTGAAGTAGGATAACTGTATCCAGTGTGGGAGGATTCGTAGTCCAATCCCACCGGAAAACAGTGTTCTTGGATCTGAATCGGGACAACGCTATCCTGACCGCTGTAGCTGATTTTCTCGTGAGGAACGGAGCTGTAATGTAATTTTGGATGATGATTAATGTTGTTGTTGTAGTGATGATGATCATTGAACTGATTGTTCTGACATGAATTATAGTCGTCGAGGTCCAAGTACGCATCCACCGCCGCCGCGGCTCCGCCGCCGCCGAACAAAGGCGGCGCGTTGTCGTGGCTGCTTTGGTTGTCTTCGTTTTTGACGGGGTTGAGCAATAGCCACGAAGCTGCTTCATCTTCGTCTTCTCCGCCGTGATGAGTTAAGAAATCGTTCTCCGAGTGCGCCTCCGGCGCACCCACTGATAATCCGGGAGCGGAGTGGCCGTAGAAATTACCGGCGGCCGATGAAATCGGGACGCGGATGTGGCGGCGGGCGAGGGGGTTGGCCGAGTGGATATCGGAATCGCATGCGGCGCAGAGGGAGGCGGAGTCGGCCTTGCACAGAAACGCCGCCGGAGCGAGATCGCAGGCGTCGCACATCCAAACTCGGTCGCGCCGGGAAGAAGAAAGCCAATTGTTGCCGGCGCCGGTGGTGTTTTCGACCTTCATGAGCATCGTCTCAGTTATGGGTTTTGGTGTGTGTGTGTGTGTGTTTTCAATGCTTTAATTTCATACTTGAGTAGGACTATATGGAGGGAAGTGGCGAAATTAATGATGTGACACGTGGCGTGCATTTAGCGGGTGAGAGAAGGTGGTCCATCATCTTGTGGTTGGCATGAATCTTGGTGGGCCCCTTGAGACTTATTTTGGGACAACCCCAAATTTGTCATGTTGCTTCCACATCAATATTTGTAATTGCACACACTCCTTCGGTGGATTACATGTTTTTAGCAAGTCCTAAAATTTAGGATAAATTACATACAGGTAACTAGATTCTACACTTGATTATTTATTTATAATTACCAAATGATGTTAATTCGTAGACCTGCATATAATAATCACACACATTCATGCATATGTGTCTTTATTAATAATCAGCTGATTTAAATAATCAGATGTAGCATCTATCTTCCAAATTACCGACCATAGTAAAAATAGATTCATAATTAGGGAAGGCAGCACAACGATTATTCGAACAAAATATATATGAAATACCAAAACTATTACCATTTAGTATATCTCAACTCATAATCATCCCAAACTCGCTTAAACGAATCCTGATTAGAATAAAAATGATTAACCACCAATATATATATATATATATATATATATATATAGATAGCAATTGATAGACATCAAAGTCATAAATCGAGTGCAGGCCCGCCCCAATAGCAACATCAATACTGAAAAGGCAGTCAAAATGAACAGTCTCGTAACATTTTTTTTTTCTATAATAGAAAAACAAAGAAATTAAAATTTTAATTAGTGACGTGGCTGAAACTGAATCAATCAAAATTCGAAAAATATGGCAATTAAATGAAATAAAGAAGAAGAAAAAATCAGAGTGGAAGAAAATGAAGATTACTATAAACCACAGCCACCAATTTGAACAAGTATTACCACTCAGCACCAATCCAAATAATCACGTGGCCATCTGGACCCAATCAAATGAAATTAATCTTCATCTGCCCTTTCAAATATTCAAGCCCCCCACCCACCCTTCTCAGCTCATAATCATAAAAAAATTAAAAAAAAATAAATAATGTTACACGTTCTCATGGTACATTGTGTCTTTTTCTTTCGATTAGAAAAAAATAATAAAAAATAAATAAAAATTCTTACAACAATTAGAGTGCCGTTCCTCCACCGTCCGACATTAGAGATGCGGCAGCTGCGGCAGCTGTTGGAACAACTCCAGTTGAGACACCGGGCTTCGATAGATGCAGTAACCTGATTGGATTAAAATGATCATGTATTGTTTCTTTTTCTCTGTATCGGTATAAATACGTCGATTATCTAAGAAATTGGCACTGTCAACAATCAAATATTCAGAGTTACGAATTCGTAAGAGTGAGAACTAAAAAAATACAAACGGCTTTGAACGAGTTCTTGCACGGCATTAATTCTTGAAACGTGCAAGCATTGCGTAAGCCAAGATGGGGAGAACCTCTAAATCATACAATCAAACTCTTCCTGCAGTAAAATCAGCTCTAGCTAGTTTGAGAAAAGTTGACTAAACGGGGTGAAACACTACTTCTTTGACGCTTATTATGACCACCTTAATCCCAAAAAATGTTCTTTCTTTCTTTGTGGCACATACATAAACTCCTCAACTAAATTGGACTAAAATCGAATGACAAAGCGCGCAGTCAACAATCTTTAGCAGAAGGAAGCCAATAAAAAAAACACGAACTTACGGTGCAAGATATTCACAAAAGGAAGACATAGCAGCAACAACTTCAGTATAGTTCTCAGACGAAGCAGGGGCAGTCACTTCAACAAGCTGTATACCTGGTGTAACCGGCACTGCTTCGTCGGTCGAATGCAGTTTCAGCATTTTATTAACCGAAGAAACTGTCACTGTTATCTGAGCGCCTCTATGGAATTGGAAGGTGAACCCAACTCTCAGTAGCTCGTGGTCGAGCTTGTATCCAAGAGCATAGAATAATCGAAGCGCGTTCTTGCTTACTTTACTTTCCATCATATTCCTCACCAGCACCGAGATTTGATCCGCTCCAGCTCCCCTCAGTGCACCACCAACGTGTCGCACGGTCCTACGCAATCAATTTAATATTCCATATATATATATATATCATTTTTTTTCGCACAGCCAATAACTGAAAGTCAACTCCCCGACTCTTACCATGTCGGTTCGGGTTGCTCGAGATCGCATAGGAGTCGGATTTCCGATGATACTAATCCTAAGAGAAGGAAAAGAAGATATCTCGCTATTAACTGAACCACACAAAATATAGTTAACTAAGGTAACCGAGTCTAATTACATATAGACACGGTTAACCCTAGTTACAATATGGAGTGAGAATCGATATATACCGAGATTTGGGACACTTTTCAGACATAATTCGTGAACCCTCAAACTCTCACGATGAACGCCACAGAGTCCTTGAAGGAGAATCTCCAGTGCCTCAACATGCTGCACAATTTCCGAGTTTTTACTTCATTAGCACGACTAAAAAAATCGACTAAAATTGAGAAAAAAAAAAAAGCAATCATCTTTGAAGCTAGAAATCATCGACATTTCCGAGTTTCTACTTAATTAGAAATAGCACAACAAATTTAAACTAGCAATGCTAGTACTGCTGTACAAGACAAGATAATAAGATCAAACAATTGGAAAATGGAAATTCTGAAGAAAAAAAATGTCAGTAATTCAAACTTTCAGCGGCAAAATTAACGATAGTCGTCAGAATTCCAACATCAATCGAGAATTTTTTCTTTTGCAATGGTTGGCGATTATGGTTGGGAGATTACCTTAGTCTCTATGATTCCCTGAACCACGCACTCCATTATGATCCCCAATTCTGTTAGAGTACTAAATGAAGAACTGCCACTCAAGCTTAATTGAATCGGAGAAGTAACTTTGTGTCAATTATCAAGCATATAAGCTTTTAGGGTATGATTCAGCAGATTAGGGTTTTAGCTTAAAAAATTGGAATTGAAATGCAAAATTACAGAAGAAATACATAAAACCAGGAGAGAGAGAGAGGGAGAGAGAGATTACTGTTGGGCTTGGTACGAAAAAAGGCCCATTCTATTTCTATTTGGGCCATACAACTTTAAGAAATAACAGTCATAAATTTATTTATTTATTTTACTTTCTTAGAAGAAAACAGCTACCATATTCATTTATTTATGGGTTATTAATAATTAAAAGAAACCCATACCAGAAAAAAAAAATATGGTCCCGGATAAAAATGGGTTCAAACGGTTAAAATCGGATATATATTTTTATTTTAATAAATTTTAGATTTGATCGGGACTGTTGGGCCGGACTGCCGGTACTCAAGAGTCAAGACTATTGCTTAATAGTTCGACAGCTGGCTCAAAAAAATATGATTTGCGGACATAAGTATCATGCACCTCAACGAGCTGAAGAGCTCGCGAGCATGCATGCCTTACGAGTTACGATGTTGGCTTTTCCACGGCCAAAGAAGTAGGGTTTGAAAAGAGGTGAGTGTAAATCCTACGCCATCAATAATATTATTGTTATACATTATTTGTTGGAACTTGATTATTATGGTCTTCACTCAAATCCAAAATATGGCAATAATAACACACAAAGTGCGTGCATGCATGATATACTATCACAATAGTATTACTCAAATTCCAGCTTCTTGTTCACCCACATTATACATAACACAAACATCATCAACTCCTACAATTAATTAAAATAATAAAAAATACCATATCTCTATACAGTAATGAATAAATTGCTTTTTGAGCTACAAACTTTGTTATGCTATAATTATATATGTATCAACTTCCCTCTTTAAGAAAGTCGTTTCATATTATATGATATTTTGTGTGTATATATCACCTCGGACCAGATAACTCAATTGCTTGAGCGATTAACGAAGAATCGTCGGTAAGGTCAGAATACCGTTCAGACGAAGATAATTCTTGTGTCTTGAACTTGTTCGATTCCAATCTCTGAGAAGCTTCCCATCTCTCTGCGAGTCCGTCTCCTTCGAGCATACGTACAATTTCGGACATTTTTGGCCTTAAACCAGGTAGATACTGCGTGCACAGTAGCGCCACCTGTACAATCTCCTCCAGCTCGATTATGTCGTAGTTGCTCCTCAAATCTTTGTCCACTACCTCTTCCAGTTTCTTCTCTTGATGAAGCTTCTTCACCTAATTAAAAAAAAAAATTTGCTTTTTTAGAAACTAATATATTATTACTTTTTTAATTTTTTTTAATGAATCTTATATAACCCTGTGCTGTATCGAATTTCTTAAACACTCCCCCGATTAAAAATATTAGCAAAAGACCACCTTATATTTAGGGGTAGTTTGCTAAAAAAAATGTTAGGGGTTGTTTTGCAAATAAAATAAAATGGGGAGTTTTTTGACAATTGGAGAAAATACAGGGGTGTTGAGTGCAATAAACCGATAACATATATATATGCTCACCCAATCAAGAACTGCTCCTTTCTGATTAGCCGATTTGCCGAACTGAAGTGCTCTTAGTCCGGTGATAAGTTCTAGAAGAAGGATTCCGAATCCGAAAACGTCTGTTTTTTCGGAAGATTGGCCCGTGGAGAGATATTCCGGTGCGATGTGGCCCACCGTACCGCGTACAGCTGTCGTCACGTGGGAATCTTGATGATCTAGAAGCT
Organism: Erythranthe guttata; assembly: GCF_056151865.1. Taxonomy (NCBI): domain Eukaryota; kingdom Viridiplantae; phylum Streptophyta; class Magnoliopsida; order Lamiales; family Phrymaceae; genus Erythranthe; species Erythranthe guttata. The sequence continues at coordinate 1,868,547 of NC_142540.1, forward strand.
TCGCTAGACCGAAATCTCCCACAACGGCCTCGCAGTACTCGTCAAGAAGTATATTTGCCGCCTTCACATCTCTATGAATAATCTTTGGATCGCATTGCTCGTGTAGGTATAATAGTCCTCTTGCCGCCCCTAATGCAATTCTCTTTCTCGTTCCCCAATCCAATACCGGTTTCGCTGTTTTTTTTCTCAAAATTTTATTACAACTCATTTTTAAGACAACATACATATATGCATGAATGTGTGTGTGTGTGTATACCTTTGAGGCGAGAGGCGACGCTTCCGTTGGACATGTAAGGGTAGACAAGAAGCTTCTCGGATGATGTCATGCAAAATCCGTAGAGTTTGAGGAGGTTACGGTGGACAGCTAGGCTTATCATTTCGACTTCCGTCTGGAATTGCCGCTCGCCTACGGCGGTGGTGCCGTCTTTGAGCCGCTTGACGGCGACAGCTGTCCCATCTTGTAAGAAGCCCTTGTAGACGTTTCCGAATCCGCCTTTGCCTAGGATGTTCTTGTTGCTGAAATTGTTTGTCGCTATTTGTAGCTCCCTTAATCGGAATATTCTTAGATTCCCCAGTGAGACTTCTTCGTGCTGGCGATCTGAAATAATAGACTCGTTAAAAAAAAAACAAATCTAAAATCTTGTTTTTTAATTTTTTTATATACGAACCATTAACGTCGAAGAATTTTTGTCGGTTGTGCAATTGTCTTCGCCACAAGAAAAGAGCGAAGGCGATGACGAGTAGAGATACGACGCCGAGGCTTGTTCCGATTACGAGTGCGAGTTTGTGGTATTTTGATTTCGCAGAAGTAAGAGCAGCTATTGGAATAATAATATTAGGATAAAATATGAAATAATGTAAATATTTAGAATTAAAAAGTACTTTGATGTAATTTAAATGTTTTTTTATCATACTTTGTGAAGTGTTCAAAGGCATGGACATTGGCATCAAAGTTGTGCTGCCGATGCACTGTTCTTCGGACCCCGTTTCGCATATCAACGGGTTCCCGATTACACTGTTAATAACAGTAAAATTAGAGATTTAGTTAATTAATTGTAATTACAGGGCAGAATCAAGAAAATGCATATATAAAAAATAAAAAAATATATTACTTGAATGTTTTGGGAGGGAATTTTGGTACAGGGCCACTTAAGTTGTTGTAAGATAAATCCCTGAAATTACAGACAAACACACATTGAATTAGCAAGAAATTAAAAAAAAAAAAATTATGGCCACTGAATTAAAAGAAGGAAAATGAGAAATTACAAGAGAGAAAGCTGAGTCATGTTGGTTAGTGACATTGGAATCTCTCCAGAGAGACTGTTATTGTTGAGCCTCCTGATCAAAAAAATAATAAAATTAAAAATTATATAAACTGAAGCTCATTTTTTTATTTTATTTTTTTAAATAAAATTGAGATTTTTAAATTCTTACAAATATTGAAGGGTTTTGAGGTGTCCTAAAGGAGGAGGAATATTCCCAGTGAAGAAGTTGTTTGAAAGATCAAGTGTTTGAAGCTTCAAAAGCTTCCCAACCTCACCTGGGATTGGTCCTGTTATATTATTATTCTGCAATAATCTACAAATAAAATAAATAAATACATAAAAATAAAAAATTCATCAAACACTATATATATGTTCTTAGAGAAAAATAGAAAAAAAAAAAATGTTACTGCTTACATAATCTGAAGATTTGTCAAATTCCCAATGCTGGGAGAAAGAGTACCAGATAAATTCTGACTAGGAGTTCCTCTGCATTAAAAAATAAAAAAATAAAAACGCAATCTTTAAACCTAATTAACATCCTTAATCACATCAAAATTAGTTTAAGGAGGAAATATATATATATATATAAAGATAGTAATTACTTACAGGCCAATGACAAGATTGTTGGAAGAACAAGTGACCATAGTCCAGCTGCAAGGATCAACAGCATCTCTATCCCAATTATCAAGAACCCCATGTGGATCCCTTAATCCACCTTTTATCCCCATTAATGCTTCCACTAATTCAAAATCCAAGATTAGTTCATTACACACCACCCCATTTCTTTAATTAATTAAATACCCTTATTTTTCTCTTTTTTAAAAAAAAAAAAAAAAAAAAAAAAAAAAGATCAGTTTTTTACCTTCAAAGTTAACACCTTTAGGGGAAAGAAGAGCAGCTGCAGAGGTGAGAAAGCATAGAAAAATGATGAAAAAGAATGGTGTATGCGTATCCATTTTTCTCTTACAGAAGCTTGCTGTAATAATGAATTATGTTCTTGTTCTTGGTGGTGATTTAGATTGGCAAAGGGTTATTTGAAATTTCATTATTGTGTTGTGTTGTGTTGTGTTCAAGAAAAGCTCAGTCTTTTTTTATGTCGTGTAAAGGGAACTAGCATGCCTGTCACGGGTCAGGAGTTTTGTCAAGAATATAGTTTTTTATTTTTTATTATTTTTTATTATTTTTTTATTTTTGATTTTTTTACTAACTAAAAGTTAACCTAACATGGGATGAATTCTACTAAAAGACTGTGTCTTTATCCGTGTTAATCATGTATCTTCATTTAACATATGTTATTGTGCAAATTGGAATGTAATTTCTGAGTTACAACGTTTTCAAATCGAAAAGAAAAAAAATATCGATTTCTAAATAATAAAGTTCTGATTTATTTCGATTTCTCCAAACTTTTTTCTTGGATTGCAATTACAATGTTATATGAAATCCCAATTTTTATTTCCAATAGTAGTTTCGATTCATTTTTTGACAATTCCAGTTTCGGGACAGATCATTTTTTTTGTTCCATTTTCAAAATTTTAATTTCCGATTTTTTCGAAATATTTTCACTGAAATATTCCACTCCTAACACCCCTCCCACACACACTAGTGTGTCTTCCGGAGAAATTTTTATTATATTCAATATTTCAATTTTTTTGATATTTGAATAGAAATAAAGACAAAATAATGCCGAGACAAAATAAATCCAAATATATCTTAATGGGGGCCATATATAAGTCATTAGGTAGCCATATTATTGCATGGAAATATGTAATCTGTGGTTCAGTACAACTTAATCTTGTCTTTATCTCTCTTAACTTTACATATGTAATGATAATACTAATTATTTTTTCACCTTGAAAATAACAGTAATTTTCGTATAATTTATATATGATGCTGTACGTATAATAATAAATCAATAATTAATGGGAAAGGACAGAGGGGAATCCAACATTCCCTGAGTTTGGCCATTCAATAAAATCCTAAAGTGTAATTTATATTTTAAAGAATAATTTTATAATCTCGATAAAATTGTTCTTTGAGATTGGTAATGGTTTTGGTCACCTTCCACATTACCATTATCCAATTAAAAATAATATTTCAATTACTTTTTCTTTTAAATTTTATTAATTAATTAAAAAAAAAAAAAAGATAAAAATCGCATGTGCAAAAGAGAAGCACTTTAGAAAAATAAAGCACGCCTTCTCTGTGTTAGACTTTAGTCGCATTATTAAGAGTAGAATATTGCTTAGATTGAGCCCCATTTGCAGCGCGTGGGCATCATGCTATTTTATTGTTGTGAATTATGATTATAGGCGCACATATATATTTTTTTTTTTTATGAACATTATTAAAAAAAAAATCAAATGAGTTAAATGGAAAAAATGGAAAAATCAAACCTTTTTTTTTTTTGTATTTTTTATGAACATTAGTTAATCAACAATTAAATGGAAAAATGTTTTGATTTAATTTATTAATTTAAAAAGGAAATTAGAAACCCCTTCTCATTGGATAATTAAAGATTATACTCATAATTTGTAGAGATTAAGGATAATTATTATAGTATTAGGCAGAGACTGTAAATATATCACTATACAGTGGAAATATTGCCTCTCCCTCAGTGGGATTCCAACTCTTACATGTTGACTGGTCAAAAGAAAAAAGGAATGTTATCTCCCCCAAAAAAAAGAATTAAAAACAAAATAAAGAAAAAGAAAGGAAAAGTTTATATTCCTGTAAGGGAGAAATTAGTGGTTGGATGATTGGAGCAATTGCGCTCGTGTCAATTGATCAAAGTTTGAATTCTCATACTAATAATTGTTAGGTCGAGCTTGTCACACATAATTATTATAGTGTAGTTTACGTGTCTTGTATAATTTGCAAGTTATTATACGAGAGTGTAATTTTACCCTATGCATCTGAATATTTATGTACTTTGTTTAATTTATTTTGAGAAAAAAAAATAAAAGAATATAATAGAGTTTCTAAATTTGAAAATATCTGAATTATTACAAGAAATAAGACAAAGGGCATTAATGTTGTGAAAAAGAAAGTCATATTTATTACAAAAAAGAAACCCAAACCCTATAGTGGTTGGATGGGGCATGCACATATGAGAATCATCAAATTATTATGTTGCATCGAATAAAGTATAAAACTACATTCTTCATCCCATTAATTATAACTCTCTTTTATTATATTTATTTATTTTAAAAATTAATTAATCACCAATAATAAAGCAAAATGTAAACTATATGTAAGAGAGAGAGAGAGAGAGAGAGTAGGACAGGATTGGACATATTGAGGAAGACTGAACAAGAAAATGAAACCAAATTCTGGGCAAGAGAGAGAAGAAATTGACCAAACAACATGAAAAAAAACACACTGCTTGAAATATGAAAATGACAAAAATATCCACTCAGTTAGGTCTGATTATTTGGAGCACAGCTGGGCATAATTGTCTCTTTCCTCCTAATACCCCCGACATACGGCCCAGAAAAAAGCCCATTCAACAAAATATAAATTATTATTTTTAATATTATAATATAATAATAAAAAAATATTTAAAAAAAAAAAGGAGGAATTACTTGTGTTAGTGGATGCTTTGGGGACCATTACCTCCAAACTAGTGCATACAAAAAAAGCCTATGCCTTGATCTTTGCTGGCACCCCACCCTTTTATTTTATTTATTTCCATGAAAAAATAAAGTGTTATTTCATAAATATGGAGATTTATTAATTTTCTTTTAATTTATTCATTTTTAAAATACCGTAGTCCAATAAATCAATACACTTGATATTGCTCCCTATATTTTAAAAATTAATTATAAAAATAAGACATAACAACTTATCAACTCTTAAGACAACTTATTAAACGTAAGAACTTATCAGTTGGGCTCTAATGGTAAACTTATCAGTTGGGCTCTAATGGTAACTAATTTGTCGTTTTACAATTAATATTAATTTTGCCATTATCACTCTTAATTACACTAGGCATATAGCATCTACAAGAACAATGTTACTGCAGTAAAAAAAAAAAAAAAAAAAGAATTCTATGGTCCCCCATTTCTTCTTATACTTAGAAACAAAAGATGCAGAGTGCACTCCCGGAGTAACAGCTACTAATCATAACAGCTTGATTGCATTTTGTCAATTTGACAGTTCATATATAGTACTTACTCTGCAATCTGCATTATCTCTTTCTTTTTTTCTTTTTTCTTTTTTTTTTTTTCATTTATTTTTCGAATATATATATATACAGCAAAAAATTCCAGTTACATCTGATTTTTTTTTTTAGAAATATTAAGAGAGATTTCACATTGAGAAAGATACGTCTCACATGCGATCGAACGTAGGGTCACGATCATGCGTTTTGCTCATGGAAGTGTCTCGATCACATGTGGTAACCATAGTTAGGTTAATTTCAAGAACCATTTCACATATATATATACATTCTTGGTCCATGTAAGAATGGGGGTGGATATAGAGACAAAGAAGGGGGGCCATAACTAAAATGTCCAGAACACAGATGATTGGTCGTTTTCTCTGCTTGTATGTATATGTAAGTATATACATGCATACACTGAATCTGTTTCTATATGCAAAAATAAGATTGAAGCTATCATCAACACACTCAGGTACAGGGACTGCATGATTAGAATCCTCAAAAATAAAACATAAGATAATCGAACATTATACGTAAATCGAATATTACTCCAATCGCAAATAATGGAATAAAAAAGATGCTACTGGATAGAATCTTATCCTCTTTAAAACATGCCTACAGAAGGTTTTAATGTGATAATCTCATCCTTGAAAACTTGGATGTTAACTACAGGCTTTCAGAGATAGCATCTGAAACATGTATCAAAGTTCAACATGAACTCATTACAAAAAGATCGAGAAAAAAAAAAAAAAAAAAAAAACGAGCAGTTACCACGAAAAATCAAGATTCCGGGATCATTTCATTGGTTTATTCATATCAAAATTCAGACATGCTCAAATATAAATAACTGGCCAACAGTTCAAAACAAAAACATACCAACTCATGGTGTTCCAAGAAACAGAATCAAACCTAAATTGATGCTACACAGCCACGGCCACAGCTTTAGTCTTGGTTCCACGAGATTTCCTCGAATAAAACAGGTCCAAAACATCGGCATGGCTTTTAATGTAGCTGGGGCATTTCGAAAGGAAGTCCTGTGCTTCGCTCTTCCTTCCGGCTTTCAGATACGCGTCGAATAACCGAAGGAACACGTTAGTTGATGGAAATCTTTTCGACGACATTGCTTGTGAAAATACAATCGCCTCTTCAGCAGAACCAGTCTTGGAGAAATACTTAACAAACGAATCCAAATCGGGAGCGTAATCTTGATTCTTCATCATAGTCATAACATCTATAGCTTCTTTGAAGTACTTTCTTTCAGTCAATAGCTTGCTTGTCAATGTTTTGTATGTTGCATTCCAAGGACTTAACCCTTTATCATTCACCATCTCTGAAACAAACTTGTATGCATCGAATGGTTTATTATTCCGACAGTAAGTACCGACCAGCAAGTCTAACAATGGCTGTGCACCAAACGAGGCTCCTTCCTTTTCAACCATCTCCCGGAAACTTCTAGAAGCTTCATCCATATTGCAAGCCTCGCAATATCCTTTAATTAAAGACACCCATGTTCCATAAACTGAATCATTTTGAGTAGTCGATAAGTTATCCATAAACTCTCGCGCTTCCTCTGTTTTCCCACCTTTGCTAAGCTTAAAGGCAATCTTAGATCGTGACGAATCACTGGGTACATAACCATGCTCCTCCATTGCCGACAGTATACCATTGCACTCTGCCATTTTACCAACACTGGTTAAAGACTTGATAATCGAATCAAGGTTACTATCGGTCAAAACATTACCGCTGGCCTTAAATATCTCCAAGACTCTCGAGAACAAGTCCATATCCAATTCTTCGCCTACAACAATTTTCTTCAAAAGGAAAATGCAGTCCGGCGACGAAGGCTTGTTCCCTCCAATCATTGCAAATTCGTACAAATCCACAGCATCCTTCATCATTTTCCTCTTGACAAAACTCTCCAAGATACGAACATACGTATCCCTCTGCATCTCATGCCCTTCACTTCTCATTTCATTAACAAACCTCCAAAACTTCTCAGTGTGATCTTCTTTACTCAACACCCTAGCCATTGCATTATACGATCGTTGATCGTGCTCGAAAAGACTGCTTCCCTCCAGCCACCTAAAGAAAATCAACGCTTTATTGGGATCGATTTCAAGATTCTCCAACACCTTCGTAACCAGATCACTCGAGAACTTCGCACCGACTTCCAGCAGCTGCTTTTCCACATCATCTCCCCACAGTTCACTCTTAACTATCTTAGTAATACTCGAACAAATCTTTTCAAGGTCATTTAATTTGCTCGCGTTATTTTTCGAACCAGAAGCAAACAACTCATTTAACTTCTCAACATCACTACTCAACCCATCCTTCTGGAATTTCTCCGACATTTCAATAAACGCACCCTTCGACACACCGAACCCTTTCGTTTTCATCGTCTCGATCATATCCCAAGTTTCCTTCACAAGGCCACTACGGCTAAAAATCTTAAGCATCAAATTATACGATTTTGAGCTCAATTTCTCGCTCTGACTCTCCAAAACCCAATCGAAAATCCGTTTAGCAACATCCGAATCAGTATCGGGATGCCCTAAAACGCTCAAAATCAAATCATGCGTCACAATTACGTTTTTTAAATCTAAATCCAGCTTAATCTCATCAACAGACCCTCCAGATTTAGCAAAAGCATCCACTAATTGAACAGCTTCATCTGACAGGGGTTTGGGCGGATAAACGGCGGGCTCAGGGGACGACGCGAAATGATGACGCAAGGGGAAGGGTTTGGGGGTCACGTGAGGTGCGCGTGGGTGGAGAATTGCAGAAGTGAAGGAGCGTAGATGGTGTACCTGAGCAACGCGCGGCTGAGATGGAGCGTGGCAGCGGAGGAGAAGCAACCGCAGCCATTGATTTCTCATAGTTACAGTCAGATCGCGGCGTCGTTTTTCTTCGGAGCAGAGTGGAGAAGAGAAAGCTCACTAGTTCAGGGTTTTTTCGAGATTGTCGATTAGGGTTTTTGGAGACCGTACAGTAGTAAATACCCAAATTGACCCCAAAGAAATAATTCGTGTTTATATAATATTATTTAAATTAATTTGACTTATCATATAATAATATACGATCTCGGCAAAAGATGAAATTAATCTTCAAATATCAAAATAATTTCATGAACTAGAGTTGATTATTTAGAATATTAAAGACGAAAATGAATACTAAATGAGAACATTACAATATCAAGAAATTATTAACATTGGAATACAATCGCCATGGTTTTCAGCTTAACGGATTATTGGCGGGTGAGTAGAAGTCGAGGATTCGAATTTTTCAAACGTTGCTCTTGATCAAAAAATCTAAACTCGAAAACTTCAACAAAGATGAAGCTCTCATTTGTTGATTCATGTTGCTTTCTTCACAGCATCAGTCAACCGCACCAACCTATGCCACAAAACAATCCCGAGATTATAAGTCGAAATTAAGAAAACGCCCATCCGAGAAAATCGTAATTATTATCAGAATTTATAAAAAAAGTTGGGCGTTGTTGAAATGATCGGTTATATATTTACATACCTCCTGCATCGATTCTTTGGTAGCTAACGAAAATCTGGATATAGAGAAAAATTAGAAATGGAAGGATAAATTCAACATAAATCCGTTCGTTCTACTGAAGATCGGGAAAAAAGACGAGGAGAAATCAAGATTCCGGGATGATTGTATTGGTTTATTCATATAAAAAAAATTCAGACATGTTCCACTACAAATAACTGGAAAACAGCAAAGGAGGCAACAATAAATTTTCAAAAAATAAATAAAGAAATCGAAGAATTGAATCGAAAATGCTATACAGCCACAGCTTCACTCTCGATTCCCGAACATTTCCTCAAATAAAACAGGTCCAAAACATCGGCATGGTTTTCAACGTAGCTAGGGAATTTCAAAAGGAAATCCCGTGCCACACTCTCCCTTCCAGCTCTGCGATACTCCTCAAATAACCGGATAAACACGACAGTAGTTGACGAAAATCTATCCAACGGCACCGCTTGTGAGAACACAATCGCGTCTTCAGCAGAACCAGTCTCCGACAGATACTCAACAAACGGATCCAAATCGGGCTTGCGGGCTTTATACTCGTCCAACTTCATCATAGTCATCACATCTATAGCTTCTTTGAAGTAATTCTCAGCCAATAGTTTGCTAGCCAACGCTTTGCACGTTGAATTCCAACGGCTTACGCCTTTACCATTCACCATTTCAGCAACAAACTTGTACGCATCCAAAGGTTTATTTTCCCGACAATAAGCACCGACCAACAAGTCTAATGCGTGTCCGCCCCACGAGGCGCCTCCTTTCTCAACCATTGCACGGAAACTTCTAGAAGCTCCATCAAAATCGCGAGCCTCGCAATACCCGTTGACTAAACATACCCAAGTTCCATAACATGAAATGTTTCCGGAAGCCGATAAGTTCTTCGATTGTGAAGATTCACCAAGTACAAAACCATGCTCCTCCATTGCCAACAATACTCTACCGCACTCCGCCATTTTACCAACACTAGCTAACGACGTTATAACCGAATCCAAATCACTAAAGGTCAAAACATTTCCGCGGGCCTTTGATACCACCAAGGATTTCGAGAATAAGTCCATATCCAATTCTTCGCCGCCGACAATTTTCTTTAAAAGGAAAATGCGGTCTTCCAGAGAAGGCTTATCCCATCCAACCATTGCGAATTCATACAAATCGACAGCATCCTTCATCATTTTCCTCTCGACAAAACGCTCCACGATATCAACATAGGTATACCTCTCCATCGTGTGCCCTTCGTTTCTCATTTCATCAAGGAACCTCCAAAATGTTCGAGTATGATCTTCTTCACTCAACACCCTAGCCATTGAGTTATACGTCCGTCGATCGTGCTTGAAGAGATTTCTTTCCACAAGCCACCTAAAGAAAATCCAGGCTCTATCGGGACCCGTTTCGGAATCCACCAACACCATCGAAACCAGACAACTGCAAAGCTCCACACCTAGTTCCTGCAGCTGCTGTTCCACATCATCTCCCCACGCTTTGACGATCGCAGTGACGGCAGAACTGTGCATGTCAGCGTACACCCACTCCAACCTCTCGAGATCACTACACAACCCGTGTCGATGGATGTTCTCGGAAACTTCATCGAACGCGCTCTCCGACACAGCGTACCCTTCCGAATACATAGCCTCGATCACGTACCAAGCGTCCTTCACGAGACCACGGCGGCTGATAAACTTAAGCAGCAAATTGTACGCCTTTGAGCTCAATTTCACGTTCCCCTCCCCAATTACCCAACAGCAAATCATGAAATCCAAATTTCTATTCTCACTATCGTAAGCCAAATCGAAAACCCTAGCGCTAAATTCCTCGCTCTGAGTCTCGAAAACCCAAGCGCTAATCCGCTCTGCGACGCCTTCATCGGTGGCCGGATGCCCTAGGACACTCAAAATCAAATCATCCGTCGGGGACACGTTCTTAGAATCTAAATCTAAGTTGATCTCGTCGTCGCAACTCCCGGATTTAGCAAATGCCTCTACTAATAGAGTAGCTTCATCGGACAAGGGTTCGGGCGGACGAACGGCGGACTCAGGGGACGACGTGAATTGATGACGGAAGGGGGAGGGTTTTGGGGTCACGTGAGGCGCGCGTGGGTGGAGAATTGCAGAAGTGAAGGAGCGGAGGTGATTTACCTGGGCAACGCGCGGCTGAGATGGAGCGTGGTGGCAGCGGAGGAGAAGCACGCGCAGCCATTGATTTCTCATAGTTGCAGACGGATCGCGGCGGGGTTTTGTTTTTCTTTCTGAGCAAGGTGGTGAAGAGAACGACTGTATATTAATTAGTAAATTACCCAACAGACCCCAAATCAATAATTTATTTCATTTATAGTTATATTAATTATTAGTATATGCTACGATTGAAATAACTATAATCTTATATCTTATCTTATATATAAAAGAAATAAACGCTGGACAACCCTAAAAAACCCTAATAGTATTTCTGTAATTATTTATTTTTAATATTTTTTCTGTACTAATTTGCAACAATTATCAATCTCCTATTTTTCATCAATATATCTCAAATCTTAATATATAAAGATCGAAATTTGATTTGTTAAATCTAAACCTATATATTTGGATTATAAATCTTAATATGTAAGATTTAAAAAGCTAATGTTATATAAAATATGAGTAATACTACATTATTAAATTTTACTATGTTAATGTACTATATTATAAAATAGGAGTAAAACTACATTACTAAATTGATTTTTTTTTTTCACTTTTGAATTCATATTCCGTGCATCGCACGGGGAAAAAATGCTAATATCAAATAATACAATTTACTTGGAAAATCCACATGGAAAAATTAGTACTTTTTTTCGGAAGGAAAGATTTTTTTAATAAAATTAAAAATAAATAGTTTTTTTTTTTTTTTAGGAAAAAATAAATAGTTAATATTGATGCGTTATCACTATCACCAATGTTTAGGTTAACATTGAATTTGATATTGGAGATTCTTTGGATTTAATTTTTGGATTATATTTAAGGATTTTAAATGATTTTCAAATAATTTAATTTAAATGTCATCAATAAATGATATTTTTTATGGAATGGTTATTGATTATTATGAATTAAGATCTTTAACTTCAAATTCTTAATTACAAGTGACAATTATTTTGCTTACATAGTGCTTGAATTTCTGATCTTACGAGATGAAAGAAAGAGACAAGGATAAATTACGAAATCCCTCAAAATTACAAAAAACACCCACATCTATATGTAATTATCAAAATTCTCAGACATTTGTTTATGTTTACGATGTGATTTTTCACCGAATCTTTTGTATTACAGAGAATATTTCGCAAAAATATCAATTCTACCACTGCACACGTGGTATTTCTGTATGCTACTATTTAAAGACAAAACTTACCCTCATAGGTAGAATCGGCATTTTGAAGAATATTCCATGGATTCAAAAAGATTCCGTGAAAAAATGGGGGTTGGTGTAAAGACGGTAACAAACGTTAGGAGGATTTCGGTAATTACGGATAAGTGGGGGTGATTTTCGTAATTCAGCCCAAGGAGGGTTTTCGTAATTTTACCGAAGAAAATAAAGAAAGCTAAAAAAAAACGATATTTATTAGATCAAAAAGAGAACATTACAAAATCATGTTTCCTCACACAGATGAGAAAAGAAGAAACATGCACAAGAAATTTCCAAATACCTAACACAGGAGCAACCAAACATTGCCCCTTCATCAAATCTAAACTCCAAAACTTCAAACAAATAACTCGAAAAAAAAAGAGACAAATTAAAAATTAAGAAACCGGAGACGAAAAAAGTGAAGCTCTCATTTGTTCATCCCGGTTGCGTTCTTGACAGCGTCGACTGCACCTTGCGCCTTGGCCTGAGCCTGCTGTCCAATCTATACAACACAACCAATTAAATACCCATCCAATTAAATAGTAATTATGATATATTTATTTATATATAAATAAAATAAAAAATTGTTTCGAGAGTCGAATATTTATATATACATACCTCCTGCATCGATTCTTTGGCAGACTGTGCAGCATTGCTTGCCTTCTCCATCATCTGGTTGCCCTTTTCCTGCATTCAACACATTCACATTATTCAGCTTCTATATGTATATGTATGTATGTATATATATATATGGGGGGGTGGGGGTGGGGGGTGGGGGGTGGGGGGTAAACCTCAGCTTGGCCCTTGGTCTGGCCAGCTTGGTAGCTCATGTTGTTGGAGTTATCCATTTTCTTGATTATGAAAATCTGATTATACAGAAAATTAAAAGCAGAGAGAAGAGTGTATTGAAATACTAAATTTGTTTGTGATTTGAAAACATATGTTGGCTGTGGTATTTATACTAAGTGAGGCCTAGTTAAGATGTTGACACGTGTCACATTCTGTATTCGACATTTGACTCCCTATTATAATTCGCCACGTGTCAATCCACAGAAGCATATGAATCAATGTCCATTGGCTGGCTGCCTATTCACTGGGAAGAGCTATTCAAAAGGGTAATAAAATAAACTAGGATTATATTTAGGGCAAATTACGGCCACCCCTTAGTTATTGTCAAATTAGGAAAACTCCCTCATTTTTGGGTAATTACAGCCACCTCCTCAACTATGTATTATCTTACAAAAAACCCCTCTAGAGGTAAATTTTAGGAATGTTAATTCGGTAAAATCGAACCGAAATTTCGGTACGCCAACATTTCATACTGTTTACTGAACTAAATAAACGATGTGTTCCGATAAATAATCGAATTAAATAAATTTTATGTAAAAATATTCAAAAGGAGGGGATTGGTTGTAATTACCCAAACAAGAGGGTTTTTTTTGTAATTTGGCCATACCTCAAGGGTGGCCGTAATTTGCCCTATTTATTATTAATAAATGTATAAACCAGCAAAAAAAAACTTTTTAAAATGCATTTTTTAACTTTGAATTGCAAATTTACTAAAAGGTGCTTCTCCCCTATTTTAACAAGCTTTTAGAATGGAGCTGCAAATGAGTGCCTGATAACATTGCAAAATCGATGTCTACGTAAACGTAAAGATTCACAATACCTGCCAAAAAAAATAAACCCGAAGCACCGTTTTGTCGAGACGTCGTCAATTTCTAGTTAGAATTACATATTCAGTTGCTGGATTTGTTTGTAGATACTTTTCGAAATCAATCCTCTCTCGACCATACTTTTCCACAACACGTCTAACGAGCCGCTATCATTCGCGTACGAAGCGTTAATACTTTTGAATATTTTCAAAGTCACCATCAATCTCCTCTTATACATTTCGTCGAACAAAGCCGAAGCAGATAAAGCATCGCCACATCTCGTATACGCATAAGCCAGATTAGTATATATAACAGCATCTCCTAATATCCCCTTCGTCTGCATATTTACGAACACCCTTCGAGCACAGTCGATTCTTTCTTTCTTACACAGCCTCCGAATTATCGCCCGATAAACCGTGACATCAGCACAGAGACCCTTTTGAACCAACTCGTCCGGCAGTTTCAAGACAGCCTCGTCGTCGTTTAAAAAATCCACAAGCCATGAATATACGCAATAACTCGGAGAAAATCCAGAGCCGATCATATCGAATAAAATCCCTTTCGCACTTATTACATCCCTCGATTTGCAGAATCCGTGAATCAACGCCTTGTAAGTGAATTTGTCGGGTTTTAATCCGGCCTCCAGCATCTTGTTCTTGATTTTCGAAGCGGATTTCATATCTCCGATCTTGCAATACGCGTTGATTAACGTGTTACACGTGACATTATCCGCTTCGATTTTTCTGCCACTCATTTCGTTCAACAGTTTATTTGCATCTTGTATCCGCCCCTCTTCGCACAATTTCCGTAAAATTGCATTATAAGTCACCACACCAATGTACAACCCTTTCGCCTCCATTGTACTACGAAGCTCTAACGCTTCGTTTATATCACCAACTCTGCAATACCCGTCGATCAGAGTAGTATACGTCACATGGTTCGGAGAAACACGTGTAGTAATATCATTAAAAAGCCTCAAAGCCTCTCTCATTCTGCCTTCTCTACAATAACTATAAACGAGCGAATTATAAGTTATAATATCGGGACTTACTCCTCCTCTTTCCATCCTATCTTGAACGGATAAAGCCTCGTAATGCATACCCCTTTTGCAGTATAGCGAAATCAACGTGTTGTACGTGAAAATATCCGGGAGTACGTTTTTCGACTCCATTTCACTTAGCAATTCGTCGGCCTTCTCTACATCCCCCGACTTGGAACAAGCATGAATCAAGACATTATAAACATGTAAATTCGGAACAACCCCAACTTTCATCATCTTCTTGTAGACTTTCCACACAGTATCGGTCAGCCTCTCTTTGACCAAGGAATTAAGAAGCACGGTACAGGCATGCAAATGGGGCTTATATCCACACACACGCATATGATCAAACACTTGGAGTGCATCTGGATTCTTCTTCAAATTTGCATAAAATATCACCAGCCAGCTCAGAACATGCGAATTCACATCCGATTCACCATCACTATCTACTAAAGCATTCAAAACAGCCGGAGACGACAAGAAATCTCTCCGGGCAATCTTTTCGAGAAGGTTTTGAGCAGTTTTGAGGTGCCTTTGTTTTGTGAGGATGCATATCATCAACCAAGAGGATTGCAACGAATGCTTGTACTGTGGAATCGTGTCGACCCAGTTGAAGAAGGACCATGAAATTGAAAACGAGTATGGAGAAAGATCCAACAATGCTCGGTTCGTGACAGATGACGTCACTAAAGAACCAATCTTTGGTTTCAAGAGTTTGTCCCAGTACCCCTTTATTACAACTGCGCATACTGCTTTAACTAGTCGGCGTTCGCCGCTCGCAGAAATTAAACCCTCCATCGACGAATAAAGATCTTACTGGAATGACAAGTAGAAATTTCTATCTGTCGCTATGTTTCGTGAAATCCGTAAATTAGTGGCGATACAGGTAGAAATTTCTTCGAACATCTTCGCTGTGTTTGATTTAAGAAGTGTAACAGAGTGCCAGCTGAAAGCTGAGAGAAGAAGGAAATGAATAGACTGAAGAAGGGGGCAATCGTCGAAGATTTTCAAAAGTCTTTTCTTTTCATTTTTTTTTTTTTCTTATTTTCTTTGGATGAATTAAAAGTTTTTCTTGTTTAAATACCTGGTTTTCTGTTTACATCATGGGCTTGTCTCTATATTTATTTCATTTTAAAAGGCAATTGGGCCTCATTTCTTTAAACTTTTCAGGGGTAAATTAAGATTAAACTACAAAAAGACCCTTCATGTTTGGATAATTATAACAACCCGATCGATGTTTGGATAATTATAACAACCCGATCGACTATCGATTTTCTTACATTTTCATCCTTATGTTGTCAAATTTCACAGAATCTTATAGGTTTCGAATGTTCTTTAGGTTCAAAATGCGGAACTCGAATCCGATAAAATGGGTACAAATTAAAGAATATTTCACATAATCTAGAAGATTCCACTAAATTTGACACAAAAAAGGTAAGGTCTGTAATTTTTGTTATCAAAATTTACATATTTTCATCTCAAATTTCTGTGTCTTTTTCATGGTTATCAGTACTTTAGTAGTGGAAAAGTCGAATCCAGAAATGTAATAAATATATAAGCAATCCATAAGTTTATTGCAACCAGTAGTAATACATATATCAATATCTGAGTTTATTACAAACAGCAGTAATATATATATATATATATATATATATATATATATATATATATATATATATATATATATATATATCAATCTTCACTCCAATCAAATTTATTTTCTCCAACAGACAAACAGGCAGTAACAATAAAGATAATAATATAATATTCGAGGTTTCTAGAGAAAGAAAATATAGAGATAATAAAATCATTTCTTGGCAGCAGCAACTTCCTCATCCTCATTCTCACTCCAGCAGCACTGCAGAGTAGACTTGGGGGACCCACAGCCTCCATTGCTAGTGAAGCTGCTATACACCATTGCTCCTCCATCACCAAGCTCTTCGAAGCTCCTCTCTCCACACCTATACCCCTCGATATCCAGTGCACCAAACTCGGTATCAACTTCTTCCCCAGAAACCGAAGAATGCAAAGACACGGAAAACTTTGCTGGCTTGAAGCAATCCAGCACCCTCTCCACAAGCTGGCTCAAATCGTCTCTTTCGAACTCATACCCAACCGCCTCAAAGCTGGCGTAGCTGAACCCATCCTCCGGGGTGATGTGAATTGTCGAAATCGCCCCACCTTCAATCGCATTCATGGAGTAGCCACACGGCTCGAAGTCAAAGTCGCAAATATCAGATTGCGGGAGGATCTTTCTGATTCCCGATACCTCAGTCATGACAGCTGCAGAGCTGGACTGGTTCTTGAAGAACACAGAGGCTTTCTTCTGGTCCAAGTTGGTCATGCACATCTCCAGTGTGTAAACTGGGCCAGCTTCGGTCGATGACATGGCGGCACATGCAGAATAAACGTGCCACTTCTCATACTCATCTGCACCCCCCATCACGTAGGCTTTGCTAACGAGGCCCAGTTTGGTGAAATGTTCATCAAGAACAACTACTTCTTCGGTGAAGCTCCGGTGGGGAAATGGCTGGGCGCCTGGAAATATGAAACTGCCGCGGGTGTATCGAACGGAGCTCACAGTCAGCCCGAGTGTATCGGCCATTTTGAGTATGGGTGGGATTGAAAGCAGAAGTCTAGTGGTCCCACAAGTTTTCACAATTATCTTGTATGGGTAGACAAAGAGGCTGGATTCAGATAGGACATACGAATCCACGTCATCGTTCTTGAGAGATGAGACAATGGTGCACTGTGCTGGGTCTAGAATTTCATCCAGCTGGCACTTCGAAAGGGATCGAAGTCCGGACCCACAAGGGTCAGCAAATACACCGGGCTCGGAAAATGAAATCTCGAGCCTCTTCTCGTAGCCTTCGAAGCCGATTGCTGAGGCAGGCATTTCCATTTCGGCTTAGTGAGATAAAAGTGATGGTTCGGAGAGGGAGTAAAAAAGATGAGGAAGGAATAAAAGAAAGTGGGCAGAGTTTGAAGGTTGATGGCTCTATTCTGTTAAAACCACTGTATGTGTGGTTTTAATTCGACACTTGATAAATCTCAGGAAGGCTTGCGAGCGCACTGCATAAGAAAAACATAGTACATTGATTAGAATTCGCATAATGGTAGACAATACGAAACAATGAATCAACACGGATAAGAGAGGAAATGAAAATTGTAAATCAGAACTCACGTTGGAGTATGCAGCAGATCTGAATTTCTTGATTCCACCGTTTGGTCTAACGTCTTCAATGCTGTATCCTAGGGGAGCTTCGTAAAACACGGATCTACTACTGCTAGACTTCTTCCCAGCTTTTGATTCCATTAGAACATTCAATTATCCCTGAAAAAACAACTATAAGAAAGGCATGTTAGACGAGAAAACAACAACATAACTAGAAAGGAAAAAATAGCAGCAGAAACAACAAGAAATAGGATCAATTTACCCAGAAAAAAACGCATTCGGTGCTCAGTAAAATGCTAACGAAAGATTTTAAACATGAAAATTAAATTCCCAGGACTTTTAACCTCTATTTAGTTTTTATCAAGTCCAGAAAATTCACCAATTTGAAACACAATTACCTAATTTTGAAATCTCTAGTCGCCTTTAGGTAAATAGATTTGCAATTAGAGTGAAACTCAACAAAAACATTAATTTGTATTTAGTCGATTTTCGGTAAATAGATCTGCACATATATTTCACAAAATCGGAACCACATTCTATAGCTAGGGTTTATTACATTAACCATGAGCAAAGAGCACATGAAAAATAGCAAGAAATATAAAACCAGAAAACCAAATCGAAACAAAAAATAAAAATAAAAAACATATGCAAACAACGAGATCCGATTACTCAAATAAGATCAAAGAATAAAACAAAAAAAAATTACAGAGAGCAGAGGAAAGGATAACCCAGCTACTTACAATAATTGGCGATTGATGTATGACGAATTATAGCAACCGATTTGAGATTATCTTCTCTTTCCAACAAGAAACAGCTCTCGATCGAAGGAGATTATAGAGAGAGAGAGAGAGAGAGAGAGAGAGAGAGAGAGAGGGAGAGAGAGAGAGAGAGAATTCTGGGGTTTCAATTAGCGGAGGAGCGAATTAATGGAGATTGAGAGGGTTTGAGGTGCTCTTTAAATAGGGTAGAAGATGCGTTCTCCACCAGGTCTCGAGGTAATTACACATTTACCCTCCGCTTAAATTTGCCGCTAAATCGTTCTTCTATGACTAATTTGCCCCTAACGCTTGGCGTAAAGTGCGCATCACGAAAATAATAATTGGTATATGATTCGTTTCCGTATCTGATTCTTTTCTTTTTATGGATTTACTCTTTCTATTTTAATTAATTCCATACTTATCAAAAAAGTGTATAAATAAATTTCATATGTTATTTGTAACACTGTGAATGCATCATAAATTCATAATAACAATTAAATAATTAGATTTCTTATTTTAAAAGCACTCATGAACCTTGATCAAGTATATTTATAAATTTAAATATTTGATAAGTTCGTCAAATATAATTTTTTTGAAGAATTCATCAGATTTAATTTTATTCTTCAATTACTTGGACACAAAGTTTTATGAATTTTTCTGTTTCCTATATATAATTCAAAAGCAAGGGAAAATTATTTATTTAAAAAAATGATTTACGAGATGAAAAAAAAAAAATTGGACACCTGGAATTGCATTTAGAATGGGAATTTTCAAATGCCACGTGGAGGCAGCCACGGCAGCCCCACGTGTACCCAGCGCAAATAATATAAAGATTTATTGAAATAAAAAGAGGAGAGAGAGAGTGGAACGTGCATAGTTCGACACGTGGATAGCCTGCTAGCCACGGAAAATTGTGTGGTGGATCGGATGATATTGGTTTAGGGTTGATTACAGCCCCACAATTGACCCATTAATAAAAAAATAATATTGGCCCATTTCCCCATTCAGATAAATTAATTAAATATGAAAAAGACAGCTGGGTGTTCATTTGTCTCTTTCGCTTTATATTTCCACACTCTTCTAAAAGAAACGGCTGCTTATTTCTGACCCAAATTAATAGGCCCATCAATTTCTAGGCCCACCAACCACAATTAATTGATTTAAATAAGAGTATAGTATTCCCTTTAATTTAATCATATTTCAACTTTTTAAATTTTAAAATCCCTATTTATTTTATATAGAATTATAAAAATTTTGTGTATAATAGCATTAATAAACCCCTCTCCATAATGTTTTTAATGCATTCGGTCTTCCCGAACTTAAAATTAAAGCTCGGGTAATGTTGAAATTATTTAATTTTATTAAATTGATACGCATCTATAAAAAAAAAAAGTTTGGTAATACTCAATTTGTAGCTATAATTGTTATTGAATTGAATGTGTGAACATCATATGAAGGTGTTTTATTACCAAGTGAATTAGTTATGGACCATTTATGGTTATTTCGTCCATTAACATTTTTTGTATTGGTCTAGATAATCATAGTAGCATCTCTTGCGTGTCAAACATTATATTCTTAAAATTTAAAATGATTCAGATAGGCCCTAAAGAATTTGATTTTTTTTTTTTTTGCGATTTTTATAATTGAGAACAAATATGTATCTTTACATAATAATTATCCGACAATTGACATAAAAATAGGTATAAATAAAATAAAAATTGTGTACATCAAAAATATTAAATATTGAAATGGGGTTGGTGTTTGATCAATGTTTAAGGAAGGTGCGTGGAAATTACTCATCTAGAATATACGTACTATATAAAAGCAATAATAATAATAATATAATAATACAATATAGTGAGTTTTCACAAAAAAATAATGGCAAGGAAACAATATTTATGAGCTGATAACCATACAAATTTCAACTTATTTTCTTGGTACGAAGATGTCATAATCAAACACAACATAGAATATAATTTGGCCACGATAGTGGTAACAAATAAAATATCTGATATTATTATTTTTTTATTTTTTTATTTTGGGAGTAGTCATTTTATTTGTTGTGTAATAATGGGCCTGAAGTAAAACTTATAATAAAGACCCCTATGTATCGAATTATTTAAGAAGAAGCCCAATTTTAAGGAAGTTTATTTTATTTGTCGGCTTTAAGTTCCAATAAAGCCCAGGTCCACTATCATATATTATTACCCAAACTTCATAATAATACCAAAATCACCCCCAAACAAATACAGAAATTTCAATTAGACCCCTCCGATAGATTCATTCACAAAAATCCCTCAACCATGGCCTTGCCAACACAAAGATAGAAATCTTCTGCAAACCCATATCCGCTCTTTTTACAAACTCTCTGCAATTTCCAGCTCAAGGTGTTTCAGTTATGGCGGGCTAGTTCACAGTGAAGGTAATTTCGCGCCTTTTCGTTTTGAGGATTTTTTTTTTTACTGGGTTCATGGAATGTTCTTAGGGGTTGTAGAAATATGGCGTCTTTTCCTATTTCTTGGAGTGATGGGCTCTTGATTGCACAAAAAAGATTGAATCTTTCTGTCGGAAAATCCCAAACACTGTCCGAGAATCGATTTACCTTTCTTTCTAGTCCTTCTTTACTGAGTTATTCCTCTTATAAACCCCACAGTAGGCTGTTGTGTAGCAACAAGATTAAGCTAGTGGTCAATGATAAGATAATTGTCGACACTCAGTTGGTGGTTAAAGGGGGAAATAATAATAATAATAGTAGTAGTGGTGGTGGTGGTAATAGTAATGAATTAAGGAGGAAATTTTCGCTGAGATTGCGCCCTAGGTTACGATTATTATCGAGGAGATTGAAAAGGGGTTCGATCAAGTCGGTGCTCGATGGGTTCGCAACGTTTTTGCGGAAGAATATAAAAAAAGTGACGTTTTCCACTTCGGTTTCGGTTGTGTTGGGCCTTTGCTTCTTGTTTCTCAAAGTAACCGCAATGCCTACACCGAAATCGGTGCCGTATTCCGATTTAATAAGCAACCTTCAAAGCGGAGGTGTGGCGAAGGTTCTGTTCGAAGAGGGCACTCGTCGGATATACTACAATACGAATTTATGGAGCGAGAGAGATTCCGAGAATGCGGTAGATTCCGGGAATAATGTAGATGGAAAAGATACGTCGGTTAAGAAAAAAAGTCGAAATTCACCACCTGCTTGGGAATTTTCGACGAGAAAGATTGACCATGACGAGAGTTACCTTCTGAGTCTTATGAGGGAGAGGGGAACTTCGTACGGCTCTTCGCCTCAGTCGGCTTTGATGTCGATGAGGAGTATGTTGATCACCGTGTTGACTTTATGGATTCCTTTGACTCCGCTGATGTGGATTCTTTACCGGCAACTTTCTGCCGCCAATAGTCCGGCCAAGAAGAGGCGGCCCGGGAACTTATTGGTGTCTTTTGAAGATGTTGAGGGTGTCGATTCTGCCAAGGTGGAGCTTATGGAGGTAATAGTTTCTATCTTCGTAAGAATTATATTTGTAAGGGTAAATTACAACCACCCCTGAGGTATGCTCAATTTACGAAAAAAAACCCTCATGTTTGGATAATTACATCTACCCCTCAACTATGATTTTTTCTTACACCTCCACCCTTATGGTGTCAAATTCAACATAATCATCTAGATTTCGTGGAATGTGCTCTAGTTTGTACTCGTTTTGCGTAAAAATACACTTTCTGATGCACCACACAATCTGATATATATATATAAGCCAAAAAACACATATAAGTCAAAAAACACATATTATGATCATCTTGCTTCGAAATGTGGAGTTCGAATGGGATAAAACGGGCACAAAAGTGATATTATTCCATATAATCTCGAAGATTCCACTAAATTTGAAACCACAAGTGTGGACGTGTAAGAAGATTTATAGTTGAGGGGTGGTTGTAATTTACCCAAACAGGAGGAGGTTTTCGTAATTTGACCATATCTCAGGGGTTGGTTGTAATTTACCCTATTTGTAAAGAATTTTGAAGTTTTCGAATTATAGAGTCGATATAAGATATACGTTGTTTGCTTTAGAACTTAAAGAAAATGGTCGATATTTAAGTACCGATACCGATGCTATTTGTTTTTGTTAATAGATAGTATGTTGTCTCCAAGGAGCTATTAACTACAGCAAGCTAGGTGCCAAATTACCACGAGGGGTACTGCTCGTGGGCCCCCCAGGTACAGGAAAGACGTTACTAGCACGAGCTGTCGCAGGAGAAGCCGGGGTGCCCTTTTTCTCGGTTTCCGCTAGTGAATTTGTCGAGTTATTTGTCGGCAGAGGGGCGGCCCGCATAAGGGATCTTTTCAGCGTCGCAAGAAAGAGTGCGCCTTCGATTATTTTCATCGACGAACTCGACGCTGTCGGTGGTAAACGTGGTAGAAGTTTCAATGACGAAAGAGACCAAACATTGAACCAGGTATACATATATATATATATAGATACATCTTGTTTTTTTGTTTAATATAATTAATTAATTAATTTTAAATTTTTTGTAGTTGCTGACGGAAATGGACGGATTTGAGTCGGATATAAACGTAGTTGTTATAGCTGCAACGAATAGACCAGAGGCTTTGGACCCGGCTCTGTGTAGGCCTGGTCGATTCTCGAGAAAGGTGTATGTAGGAGAACCAGATGAAGAAGGAAGGAAAAAGATTTTAGCCATACATTTAAAAGGGGTTCCTCTCGAAGAAGACGTAACCCTAATTTGCAATTTGGTTTCGTCTGTTACTCAAGGCTTTGTCGGCGCCGATCTTGCAAACATTGTTAACGAATCTGCCCTTCTTGCTGCTCGCAGAGGTTAGATCAATTTTTTTTCAGACGCTCGGTTTGTTTTTTTAACTTAATTGCAAGAACTTGGTGTTTGCATTGTCGATTTTCGGAAATAGGGTTTTTGGAGAGAAGAAAAAAAATCGAAAGTAGGATCTTTTTTTTGAAAATCAAGAATGTGTGAATCTGAGAACTATTATTCATTTTAAATACTCAGCGACTTAATTATAAATTCGGGTATTTTTCTGATTTGACAGGGGCTGAAAAAGTATCGAGGGAAGATATAATGGAAGCTATAGAAAGAGCGAAATTCGGAATAAACGAGAGGCAAACGAGCGCTACTACAATAAGCAAGGAACTGGTTAAGTTGTTTCCTTGGATGCCTTCTCTTACGAATAGAAACAATTCGAGAAAAGATCCACAACCTCCACTCGGCTATCAAACTTTAAGCTAATAAGTGTACGTTTTCGTTTTTTTTTTTAATATATTCGAACTCGTACATTTTGGCTATCATTATCCGAGTGTCTTTCTGCGTTTTTTGATGATTATATTCCGTGTTCGAAATTCTTGATTGATTATTTTTTTTCGAATTACTGGCTATAACTCGTTATACATGTAAGTTATTTAGTCTTCACTAATTCGTCATGCTTTTTTTTTATAATTATTTTACTAAAATAATGGCCTTATTTTGGATGTAATATATTATTATCTATCTCTTTGTTTAAGCCATTTGATGATGTCTTCAAACTGTTTCATGATTGAGATGGAATAATAAAATAAATCCCAATTGTTTTTATGGACTAAACCTTTTTAGATTGAATAAGAAAAAAGTTGCTATCTTTTTTTCTTTCCAAGTAGATTCCCAATATTTGTTTGCTAATTGGCCCCTCCATTTTCTACGAATTTATTTATTCGATTTTTCATCGAACAATAAAAACGGTGCTTTAATTTGATTTGATTAGCAATCTAATCAAACTCAAACGCAGTTTCAATTGAGCCCAACAAGTAGTCGAGTTCGAGTAATTTGATATTTTAGAAATATTTTATCAGTTAAAAATACGGGTTTAAAGTCTGATTCGAACTCAAACGAGCTTTTAACGATCAATTTATAATCGAGTAATTTAATTTGATTTTTGAAGCCTAACTAACATCTTGCATGATTTTGACATCTTAATTTCATAATCAAGATTCCTGGAATGGTATCTTTTCCTATCATTGTTCCGTGTTGTATTTTCTTTTGAATTTAAAACCAACCTGATTGCTACAGGTGGGCCCCACTTCCCATTGTGTTTGCTCTTTTTTTTTCTTCCAAGATAATTGGAATTTTGATACTGTTACAATAATGCTGAAAAAAAGATTGTTTTAGTATATGAAATAACAACTTTTAATCAATCTTATATGCAACATACATACAGCACAAAAAAAATGATAAGAAGTTTCTTCTTGACACTGTAGAAGAAATTTGTACACTAATCATCATATTTTTTGATTCATTAATCTAATTACTTAAATTAATTATCCACTAATCTGTTTTACACAAATTCTTGCACTTCCAACTTTAATTTTATAAACTTCAGAACCACGAAGCTGGTGATCTTAATCTCCTCATCATTTCCTTTCTGCACACAATCGAAGAAAAAATATCGACTATTTTAAAACGACGCGAAATTCGAACCTTTTTTTTTTTTTTAATAATTAAAAGAGTTTATTGTGTTTTTTTTTTACCTCATTAGCATTTTATCAGTGGCTGAA
Source organism: Erythranthe guttata (assembly GCF_056151865.1). Taxonomy (NCBI): domain Eukaryota; kingdom Viridiplantae; phylum Streptophyta; class Magnoliopsida; order Lamiales; family Phrymaceae; genus Erythranthe; species Erythranthe guttata. The sequence continues at coordinate 1,894,052 of NC_142540.1, forward strand.
GTAGACAGCATACCCCTGTTTTCTTCGGCTCGTCTCATAAGATACGGCATAATTTGATCGACCGGCCCGAAGGGCAAGTACTTGCTAACCCTAAATCCGGCATTTTTCAAACCGAACGAAAGCGCTTCCGACATTCCGTATAGCTGAGCGAATTGTAAACATGGGCTGTCTTTTTTTATCCCCAAACTAACCGCTTTCGAAGCTGCTAATTTGCCTGTCAAAAAAGAGAAAAGGGTTACGTTAGGTTATAGCAAACGGTTAATTGCAAATAAAATAAAATAAAATAAAAAATTTATTTACTCGATTCGATGTTGTGGGTGGCTAGTACGACGGATCCACCACCGCCGGAGATTTCATCGAGCAAAAAAGAAGCGCATTCGTTGTAGCAATCGTGAGTCTTTTGGATGGTATCGTGGATGGGGGTCTCGGCCCCCAACGAGGCGGCAAGCCGATTCTCGCTCGACATGTAGGCCCCACGCACAAGCTTGAACCCCACCGGCACCCCCATTCCGTCCGCGGCCTTCTTCGCGGTCGCCAGCCTGTCCTTTGCGTCCTTCAGATAAGCCTGGATCGTGTTGAAAATCAGCGGATCTTTTTCTCCCGTGCAGGCGGCGGCGGAGTATTTCACCGCCGCCGAGTAACTGAAATAGTCGATTGCAGGCTGAATCGACGTATCTTCCGCATCAATCAACAGAGGGGTGTTTATTTGCAAAGCGTGGTCGCAAATTTTCGTGAGTCTTTCGAAGGCTAAACCGAGATCTTTCTCTTCTTCGGGGGTTAAAGATTCCGGCTTTTTCGGGGTGTGGTAAAGCGGGCTCGAATCGGAAAATATCGGGAGTGATTTGAACTTCCATGGAAGATTTAGGGACTTATCTTTGTTTTCCCATCTTAGTAAATCACTTACTCTTTTGAGTAAACTAACAGGACAGATTGCAGTTATCTTCACCACCACAAAACTAACCTATTAGAGCAAAAATTTACACTATTATTTCTGATATACGGATACCCCTTTAATAATTGTTTATTGCATTTGGTACCTTTAATTTTCTCTAATTGTTGAAAAAAACCCATGAGATTCAATTTTAGCAAACTACCCTCTAGAGACTATTTTTCAGGAGGTTATACTATGTGCCAAAAAACGAAATATTATATGCTACACCTGGTTATTTATGTGGGGTGAGTTTGGACCGAAGATTTACACATAATCACACACACATGTATATGTGTTTAGTGGTATAGTTATGTAATCAAATTTAAGTTCAAATCCACCGGATGTAAATAACCAGGTGTAGGATCTAATTTTCCGCCAAAAAAATTATATTAATTCAGGTTTTTTTTTTGCTAATATTTATATCAAAAGGGAGTCTTTTAGCAATTTTATATAATGCAGGGGTAGTAAATGCAATAAAACTCCTTTAATAATTTCGAATGTAATAAAAAAAAAATTGAAGGGAAACTTACTTGACCAGGTTGGTGTAATTTGGTCCATTCGATGGTACGAAGGAATTCATGGAGGTTGAGATCGCAGGAGTGGTTGTCGTCGGCGTGCTCAAGGCCGTAATCCATCATGGCGGAGAGTCCGGCGTCCCAGAGCCTGGAAAGAGTCGCCGCCGCCGCGTCGAGGTCTTTTCCGGCGCAGAAGTGGCTGTAGAAGGTGTGCTCGGTTGCGTCGAGGATTATCTTTCTGGCGAGTGGGTTCTCCATCAGCCTCGAGTTCATCACCGCCGTGCCCAGATCGACCATCGGCCCGAACGACGACGCGTGGATGGCCGCGGTTGACTTGAGCAGTTTTCCGGTGGAAATCGACTCGAACAGCCGCTTTGTGTCGGTGAGGTCGATTCCGTCGGCGGCGGAGGTTGTGGCGGTGGGGATGGAGGCGGGGGGTCGATTCTTGGCGAAGGAAGAGGGTTTTCGGGGGGCCATAGTTTCCTGGAGGAGGGAGCTGACGGAGGGGGCGGCGTAGTTAAGGCGGCGGAGGTTGCCCGGAACCTTTGACCGGATGCTGCCGTTGACCATGGTCATGGTGGTGGTTTTTGCTTTTGTAATAACTAACTTCGTGGTTCTTAATTCAAGTACAGTTGCCGTATATATATATATCTATAGAAAAACAGAGGAGTTTTATTACAGAGATAAATTCCACGTTTTTACTGCGTTGAAAATGACTTCTTTTTGGATAAAATTCACAAACACACACACACACCTGCGTGTGTGTGTATGAATTTTATTTTTTTATTTTTTATTTTCTGTAATGTTTTTTTGGATGAATGGGTGGGTGTGTGTGTGATTTTTATATGAAATATAGAAACTTTTAGGCAGTGGGCATTTCCTGAAATGCTGGGAGTATAAATGACACGTGTCAGCTGCATTTAGGGGTTAGCAAATATTGAGGATCACTTCTTAATATTAAAATGCAATTAAAAAAAGAAAAGAGAAACCTATTTTAATGGGTCTTTGTCTATTTAGGTGTGTGAAATTTATCCAAATAAATGAGATAATATTGCCTTGTCACCTCTGATTCACTTGTTTCTCAATTAATTAATGAAGTATAATACATGATATCCAAACTTATGAGACATAAATTATAGTATAAGCTCTGGCTTGACTAAACTTATTTTAAACTTAAACATCCGATAAACTCTTACGATACTATGTTTTTTAAAACTCATAAACAATTACATTTAATTTTTAAAATAAAATAAAATAATTAACTAATTTGTTATCAAAATTAAAATCAATCATGTGGTAAAGTAAAAAAAAATAAAAAAATTGGATCCCTGATTATAGGACTGAAATAATGTTATAACCACAACTAATCACATTTCAAGCAGAGAATTCGCCACAACATACATTATTTTAATTATTTATAGCCCTTTTACAGACAAAACTTAAAGACAAATCAGCTTAATTACAACCTTAAACTCGTCAGAAATATTTATTAAAGTTTCTAAAAAAAATTAGAGCAAGAATGGATCAGGCTAAAGCCAATTACCAAGCCGGTGAAGCCAAGGGCCAAACAGAGGTGAGTTTAACATTTAATTTCACAATTAATAATGAGATTAATTTATAATTAATCACTGTTTGATCTTTTTGCTCTGTTATCAATTTTAGGAGAAAGCTAACCAAATGATGGACAAGATTAGCAACACTGCCGAATCTGCTAAGCAATCGGTTCAGGAGGTTCGTAATTCCCAGCTACAGTATTCTTTTGAATAATATTATTATTAAAATACACATATTAACATGTAAATAAACTTTATTTTTATCATTTAATATAAGTTTTTATTTAATTTTTAATTTATTGGTAATAATAATAAAATATGGAAAATATTGCAGACCGGGCAGCAGATGAAGGCCAAGGCAGAAGGAGCTGCTGATGCTATCAGGGATTCCACTGGAATGAACAAGTGAACTCATTTAGCATTTAGGATAAATAAATATTAGTAATTTTTTTTGCTGTTTAATTTAATTTGTCTCTATAAATATGAGGCAGGTGATTGTTTTTTTTTTTTTTTTTTTTTTTTTTGATTTATTTGGATGATATAAATTGATTTAATAATGTTTTTTTGATCAAATAGTTTAGTTGGGCTTTTTTAGGCCCTTTATTTTGAAAATAAGAGCACCCCAAAACTGATTATTTAAACGAATCACACAATAATATAGCCCACAAACAGGATTCTCTCTCTCTCTCTCTCTAGTAGGGGTGGCCATGGGGCGGGTACGGGTCGGGTTTTGGAAAACCCGCACCTACCCTACTAGCAAAAAAATTCACCTTACCCGTCCCGTACATGTTTCGTATTTGATTTTATTAAACCCGCTCCATATAAAATTTGCCATGTAGCCGCTTCAAATTTGATTTCATTAAACTCGCCCTGTATAAAACCCGTCTCGCCCTGGATCTGTAATATTTTTGTTATATATGTTTAAAATAGGGTGAATTCCACTTTACCCCCTTGTACTTTGACTGAATATCACTTTACCCCCTTGTACTCTCAATTGCATCGATTTGCCCCCTTGTACTTTGGTTCGATACCACTTTACCCCCTTCTACTCTCAATTCATTGATTTGCCCCCTTGTACTTTGGTTCGATATCACTTTACACCCTTTTACTCTTAATGCATTGATTTGCCCCCATGTACTTGAAAAATTATCTCAATGATGCACTCGCCGTTAGTTTTCTGACATTTGACCTTAACACCGTTTGATCTAAGTTTGAAAATTACAAAAAAGTCACCACTCCCAATTTAAATAATTATTAATTAAAAAAAACTGTGGCTGTCGTGGACTATGTTTTCTCGTTGTCTTGATTTTTTTATGATTTTATATTTTGTTGTTTTTTATTTTTTATTTTTAATAATTATTTAAACTGGAGGGGTGACATTTTAGTAATTTTCATACTCAAATCAAATGATGTTTAAGGTCAAGGATCTGAAAACTAACGGCGAGTCATATTGAGACAATTTTTCAAGTAAGGGGGGCAATCGATGCAATTGAGAGTAGAAGGGGGTAAACTGATATCGAGCCAAAGTACAAGGGGGCAAATCGATGAATTGAGAGTAGAACGGGGTAAAGTGATATCGAACCAAAGTACAAGTCCACAAATCGATGCAATCCAGAGTACAGGGGTTAAAGCTATATACAACCCAGTACAAGGGGAAAATGCAATTTACCCTTTAAAATATATCTAAAAATTTACTATTTATAATATAAAAAATATATAACTAATAAAAATATATAAATGAGTCGGATACGAGATGGACATACGTTAAAAAAACCGTACCAGTGTGATTTGTGAAAGTTTTAACACTTGTACCACCACATTAGCTAATGGGGGGAAATTATATGCTACACCTGGTGAATATAATCAGGCACCCAAATTAATAAGATTCTCACTACGAGTTCAGTTATGGCCCAATGAGTTTTAGAAATATAATTATAAAATAAATAAAAAAAGGACACATGTCAATAAAAGAGCCACCCGGTGAAAATCACCGGGTGTAGCATCGTATTCCCCGCTAATGGGGGGCGCAGCCGATTAAATTGGCATCCCTATTCTCTCGCAGATTTGTTCGACCCTACACGCGGTGAAAAACACCGGGTGGGTCTTCTGCTGCCACGTGTCTCTTTTTTGTATTTTATAATAGATTCCCCGCTAGGGTTTACCTTTAGGGGTTATAGAAAAATAAAAAAAAGAACACGTGGCAGCAGAAGATCCACCCGGTGTTTTTCACCGGGTGTAGGGTCGAAGAAACCTCTCTCGCACGTACACACACAGGTTGAAATACACTGGGTAGATTTTACTATTCATATACACACAAAAACACACACACCCACATTGGTATGTGTAGATCAATGGTAAAAAAAACAACCGATGTAACCTTCACATTCACCGGGTGTGTGTAGGATAGATAAAACCCACACACAGTGCTTTCCCGTTTCGTCACTCTCTAATTTTCCAACCATGCTTTCCAAAAAGATGGTGATTTCTCTTTTCAAAATTAGCAGCACCTGCAACATGGAAAGCGATAAGATCAATGTGTTAAAGCAAATAACTTTAGGAACACCTTTTTTTTTTTCAATAATGCAAACATGCGTAGGAAAGAAAATGGATCATATACATTATTCAGTGATTTGATGTTACGTTGCAAGAAACCAGATGCCCTGTTTCTGTGGAAGAGAAACAACAGCTGGAGATGTACGTCACAAGACCACGCTCGCTCTACCGCAACTTCCCCGGCGCACTGTCAGTTCAGCCGCAACCAGATGCTCCGTTTTCAGGCACCCTCGTTCTTTCCGACGAAGATTCGGAATCGATTGGTTCCTTTTGCTGCGGAATATGGCGAAACCACAGAATCAATACTCTGCCTTTTCCTTCGGACAGGATCTTGGAGGTGTTCCACTCGTCGTTACACGAAGAGGCAGCGATCGTTCGGAAGATTTGGTTCGTACCTGTTCTCGACAAGCCTCCTTCGTCCAATCGCTACTACGCCATTAAAGCTAAGGGAACACGCAAAGGGTACTTTTTTATTTTGTCCTCCAAGTGTTTGATAAAATTCCTCTGAGAGTTCTAGTATGACTTTCTGTTAAATCTTGTCTTAATTCTGCAGGGAAGCATACACATGTTCAAAAGAGGGAGAAGTGGGAATGTGCTGCTTTTCGAATCCTGGGATGGACCCAAAAACCAGGCCTTTTGATCACAGAGACAGATACCAACAATTCGAGATTCGACCATACCAAGGTGGCGGTTTCTTTGCCCAGTCGGTGGAATGGGATGGCTATCCTCCGAGTTTCTTGAGAAGAGGTGGGTGGGAAGTTCAAGAATCTCACTCGTTCAAACTCCGCCTAAGCGAAGCTCGGGGCCTCCAAGATCCCACCAAATCGGATTTTTCCGAACTGAATTTCCCACTACACTCGAAGCGTTCAACGCCGGTTGTGCTCGGAAAATGGCACTGCCCTTTTGTATTCGTGAAGGAGGAAAGAAATAATATTTTCAGGGCCGACGATCAAATGAAGGAATCTTTCGTCTACGAATTGAGCCTCAAGCAATGGTGGGAGCAGATACATTACGCCGAAAAAAACGACGACAGCAATCGGGACAACGTCGTGGTGGTGGATGCCAGAGTGAAGAGATTGTTCTGTCTAGTGAATGGGGTGGAAGGCGAGAGAGATCACGAGAGACGAGACGGCGATTCAGGGTTTGTTTGGTTTAAGGTTAAAAAGGAGGACTGTAAGATGAGGAGGAGGGTGGTGAGTGTGGGGTTGAGCTGTGGGCTGTTTGAGAAGATGAGGTGGATGCAGGAGAGAAGAGGGTGGTTTGATAATCGGGAGATCGACGTGAGAGTTTCCGGTAATAAGGAGAAACACGGGTGGCGAAAATTCGGTTGCTATGTATTAGTGGAGAGTTTTGTGCTGAGAAGGATGGATGGGAGTTTGTTGATTAATTTCAATTTCAGAAACACAGACATGATTGAATGCAAATGGGAGTGACAGGTTTTATTGTTGCGAAATCATGGGCTTCGATTTCGATTTCGGTTTTGGTTTATTTTTTAAAGACAATTTAGTGATTATTGTGTTTAAAAGTGGTCCTAGGAAGTTGCCCTAGATGTTTTCTGCAACTAAAAAAAGTCAAATTTTGGCTACTTAAAATAGTTGGAGATGTCAGCTGCCGTGAAGGTGCTGGCACTATTTTCAACATTCAATAGTGTGATTAAATAAGTGCATTGAAAAAATTAGTTTAATGTCACATTTGAATTATTTATTTTGTCACCCACCCCCCATGTATGAACTGCTGAGAACTCTTACATTGGAATTGCTGCTTTCTCAAACTTCACAGAAATGGCAAACACCATGTTTCTTTCCTCTTCTGTGAAAGTGAAACCACTACTTTCATCTAAAGGTAAAAAAACCCTTTTCTTTGCTATATTTCCTTTTTTAGTTTTTAATATATTCTTGTCTGTTTTCTGCAGTTCCCTGTTTCTTGATTTAGACTATGAACTCTGTGTCTGTGATTTTTTTATTTTATTTTATTTTTATTTTTTGATTAAAGGGCATGGTAAAGTTTAATTTTTGTTTCTGTTTTGCTTAACTATAATTAAAGATGAGCCAGTTTTAGCAGTAGATGAAGATTGAAGCATTCTTGATCAGTAGATTTTCTAGTTCATATTTATGAATTGAATTGTTTAGTTGCAACACAACGCTCGGTTTTTCCGACAATCGTCCTATTTATTTGCTCAAACAGGTGATGATCAGTGGCTAAGTCACTTTGCCCCAAACAGAAGAACATGTCATCTCAAAGTTTTATCAAACTCCAGAGTAGTAGCAATAAGATCAGCATATACCCCCGAAATCCCTCGCCAGTGGTACAATCTAATCGCAGATCTTCCGATAAAACCACCGCCGCCTTTGAATCCAAAGACATTCGAGCCATTGCAGCCACAGGATTTATCACATTTATTTCCAGATGAAATAATCAAGCAAGAGGGCACAAACGAAAGGTTTATCGACATTCCGGAAGAAGTTATCGATGTTTACGGGCTTTGGCGCCCCACCCCTCTCATCAGGTTATATATATTAACTTCTTCATTGTCCATATTTTTTTGTGAAATATCACTTTAATTAACACCTGTAGATTTTAAATATTGCAGAGCCAAGAGGTTGGAGAAGTTGCTGGATACACCTGCGAGAATCTATTACAAGTACGAGGGCGGCAGTCCAGCTGGGTCCCACAAGCCGAACACAGCTGTCCCTCAAGCATGGTACAATGCTCAGCAAGGCGTCAAGAATGTGGTTACGGAAACCGGCGCCGGTCAATGGGGGAGTTCGTTGGCTTTCGCTTCCAGCTTGTTCGGTCTTAATTGTGAAGTAATTATGAACCTTTCCTATCTATCTTCTGATTAGTGCAATATTTGTAAAATCTCAAAGGGTACTCACAGAAAATGCAAAATGCTAGTTTTTTTTAAACGTTTTGAAAAACTCGAATTTTCATTTTGGAAGGTGTGGCAAGTACGAGCTTCATACGACCAAAAACCCTACCGTAAACTAATGATGCAAACATGGGGGGCAAAGGTACACCCTTCGCCTTCCAACATAACCGAATCGGGTAGAAGAATACTCGAGCAAGACCCGTCGAGCCCCGGAAGTTTAGGAATCGCAATTTCCGAGGCAGTTGAAATGGCGGCAAAGAATCCCGACACAAAGTACTGCCTGGGGAGCGTGCTAAACCACGTGCTCTTGCACCAAACGGTTATAGGCGAGGAGTGCATAAAGCAGATGGAGGCTATCGGAGAAACGCCAGATGTCATCATTGGGTGCACGGGCGGTGGGTCCAACTTTGGCGGGCTTGCTTTCCCGTTTATTAGGGAGAAGCTTAGTGGGAAGATTAATCCGGTCATTAGGGCGGTTGAGCCTTCGGCTTGCCCCTCATTGACCAAGGGGGTGTATGCTTACGATTATGGAGATACTGCGGGGATGACTCCGTTGATGAAGATGCACACTCTTGGCCATGATTTTGTGCCGGATCCTATTCATGCTGGTAAGTGAAGATAGCTATATGATTATGGGGACGTCGTGTAGTTTTATTTATTATTTATTATTATTATTATTATTTTTTTTTTTTTTTGTGTAGGGGGATTGAGGTACCATGGGATGGCTCCACTGATTTCGCATGTGTATGAATTGGGATTCATGGAAGCAATTGCTATTGCTCAGACTGAATGCTTTGCAGGTAATCTTCTTTATGGCAGCACAACAGAACAGAGTGATTTTCGATTCGATTTAATTTCCTAAAATAATTCAAGAGCATTTGTTTTATTCTAACACGAATTTCCTGATTTATGCGAAAAAATAAAAAAAATGGATCGGAATTGAAATTAGTTTCTTGCTTCATAGAACTCAAAATATTCAAGAAAATGCTAATTTTGACCTGGTCCGCTCGATACCTACCCTTACGAAACATCCCTCTTATTTCCTAGGGTACCCCAGTTGGATACTATCCGTTGAAGCTATCGTGAATAAAATCGATGTTTCTGGAGTAGATATATAATTGAATTTGCAATTTTTTTTTTATGGAAGTTGATAATCTAGATGATTTGAATATACTATGCTTTCCTTGTTTATTCAGGGGCTATACAGTTTGCTCGGTGTGAGGGGATAATTCCAGCGCCCGAACCAACTCACGCAATAGCTGCCACTATAAGAGAAGCCCTTCACTGCAAAGAGACCGGCGAATCAAAGGTTATTCTCATGGCAATGTGCGGGCACGGTCATTTCGATTTGCCGGCTTACGACAATTATCTGAAGGGAAATCTCGTCGATTTGTCTCTTTCCGAGGAGAAGATCAAAGCATCCATAGCCAATATCCCTCAATCCTCAGCCTGAACTAAGATAGACATACACTCTGCAGTGTAGGTGGATTTGGTTAAAGTTGAATTTATAATTTCACTGTCATGATAATTTTTTTTTTTTTTTTGAATAAATTCAATTTGTAAGAGTAGATCAAATAAATGAAGGGGCATTTTTGTTAGATAATATTGACAAATTGATCATTTTCTTTTTAATTTGTTGACAAGGACAAATTAAATGAAATCATTTAACTCGACGCTTTTTTAATCCACCAACAAAATCACTCACCGCCCTATGGCCTATACCATATTAAACATATCTGATGAGGAGTAAGAGTAGCTTAATAGAAATTGGAGCGATAAATGCAATATATATACATTATTTTAAGGTGGTGTTTGCAGAAACTTATTTCAAAGTAAAAGTTAGAAATCTGAACTTAAGTCGGGATTAAGTGTACGTTTCTAAAACTTGAAAGTTGTCAAATTAGCTGAAAATTCAGACAATACAGGTGCACGAGTGCTTTTAAATTATAGCTTAAAATGAACTTAGTTTAAGAGAAGTAAAAACAAAAGGTTATTTTGGTAACATCTAAAAATAGATTATTTGAAGAAAAAAACTGATAATCTATTTATAAAAGCTCATAATCTATTAAATTATATCTTAAATTGAGACCCATTATGTGGATCGGATCCAACTAATTGGGCCATATGTTCGAACTTCGAAATGGGTCTAATAACATCTAGAAAAAGCTAAATTAAAAAAAAAAAAATTAATGAAGTAACTTCCGGAATATTATTTGTACAATTTTCTCTAGAAAAACCCTGACCCCCATCCCCGACCTGAACGCCACCGCAAATCGGCCACCCCCGCCCACCGCCGTGACCATTGCCGCCGATGCCGGACGACGATAAGGTGACTGCGATAAATATTGGAGGAAATTGAACTTTTTTCTGAGGTCATAGGTCCCTGCTTTGCATTTTTCGTCGCCGAAATTAAACTACACAGGTTAAATTTCATCCATGTGTGTATATTTTTTTCCCCGCTGTTGAGGCGACGTGATTCGTAGAAGGATTTATTAATTTATTTTGCGGGAAAAAGATTTACAGTTTTATTCACGTATAGATAAAATATCTGTTGGAAGAAGAATAATGTAAAAGGCATCAGCAGATCCATCGGGTGAGTGGAATGGATATTAGAATTAAATTGGCTTGTTTGTGAACTCTGTATGAAGATAAAATTTGTGGGCTTTGATTATGTCTGAGAATCTTTGTTTTAACTTATTCGATTGTCTACTGAAAGTACATAAGAGGGGGTACCAATCCACCTTTGCATATATGAATTACGAAGCATCTACGAGTTTACTTTTGGTGTATGGATACATTTGTTTATTTGTTGCCACATAAGAGAAAGGGCCTCGACTATAAACGTGCATTATGTTGGTGGTTTTGGCTAAAATTGCATATAGATCCCCACCCGTAGCTTTGAGTTTCGGAGGAAGCTTTCTCTTACGTGCACTTAAACAAGATAAAATACACGTCGTAACTTCTGTGCTGTCATTCTTATTTTGTATGCATGACTTCTTGATTCTGTGTAAATATCATTTAATAATATGGTCTCTATTTATTCAGTTCCAATTGATTTGTTGCAGTGCAGATATTAGGATGTGTGTGCTTTGTAAGAGATAACTGCCTGTATTAAAGGTCTAAAACCTGGAGTTGATTATGGCAAGCAAACGAGTCCCTCATCCCCACCTTCACCGTCCTCTTCCCGATCCATATGCCTCGGGTGCAGTGCACCCTGATCAATATGCCTCGGCGATTCGTCCACCTCATGGCGGTTTCCCACATTTTGAAATGCTGCCTCCTCACGAGGTAATGGCGCACAAGCTCGCCGCACAACACATCGAGATAGAGAAACTCGTAACGGAGAACAGGAGGCTTGCTGCCACTCATGGAACTCTAAGGCAAGATCTTGCTACCGCGCAGCAAGACCTACAGTTGATACACGCTCACATTGCGGATGGGAAGGCTGAAAAGGAGCAGCAGATGAAAGGTATTGTAGATAAAATGTCGATCATGGACTCGGAACTTGAAGCTGCAGAGCCCATTAAAGCGGAGTTGCAGAAAGCCCGAGCTGAAGCACTGAGTTCGGTTGCTACAAGGCAGGAACTTATTTCAAAGGCGCAGCAGTTGAATCACGATCTTCATAAGGCTCACTCCGAGGCACAGCAGATCCCTTCTCTAATGGCTGAGCTTGATAGCTTGAGACAGGAGTATCAGCATTGCAGGTAGTTGTCGACATTTATCATGACGAATATTCAGTTGTTTGACATGCATCCACTACTTACGAGCTTTCCGATAATTGCCCAATTTCTACGTGTTCGGGGATTAGTATAAACTTAGTTAGATAATGGTGAATATCTGAGTGTCAAATTGGTCCTATGTTAGCTAGCGAATTTGTTTTTTAAATGTAATTTGGTAGAACTGTTAAAGTAGTCTGATTTTTTTTGGATTTGATCTGCACAGGGGTACTTATGACTACGAGAAGAAGTTATACAATGACCACCTTGAATCTCTCCAGGTGATGGAGCAGAATTATACGGCAATGTCGAGAGAGGTGGAAAAGCTAAGAGCAGAGTTAACTAATTCTGCAAATTTTGATCCACAAACAAGTATACGTTATCTCCAGTCCAGTTTCATTTCTCTATTTTGGTCGTCTTTCAGAAATAAAAAAAACAACAACAACTTTTTGATGGCTCATGTATCGTAAATTCGCAATGGAAATGCAGGTGGGCCTTACGGTGGATCTGCTGGATATAACGAAGCTGCTCTTGCCGGACACTATGCGTCTGCTCAAAACGCCTATGCTGTAGGACAGGTACGTATCTTAACGAAAATGAAGAAGCACATACATATATTTTGTGAAAATGAAGAAATTTTTATCGGTTTAGTGATTTCTAAATTTTCATTTATTTTATTTTGTTTTTGGTAGCAGGGGCTAGCCCCCCTTCCCGGAGATGGTAGTGGGGGTGGAGCTGCTGGTGCAGCAGCTGGTACAGGGGGTAATTCTCCTCATGTTGTAGGGCAATCTGCTCCATATGGTTCATCTAGAGTGGGAATTGGTTATGATCCACATAGAGGCCCAACTGCCTCGTCCCATAATAATAATAATAATAATAATAATAATAATATTAATAATAATAATGTCCAAAGAGGGCCTGTATATGATGGTCAGAGAGGAAATAGACCCGAACCGCAGGCGGTGCAGAGAAATCCTGGTTATGGTGGACCAAGTGCTCCAGTTTATAATAGAGGTTTAGGAGATGAAAATCAAACGGGAGCTAATTACGAATCACAGTACGACCCTTTGTCTAGAGGAGGTGGTGCTGTAGGAGGACCCCCTCAAGGGCAGGTTTCTGCTAACAACGTACCTTATGCTTCAACACCGAACAATAGAGCTGGAAACCCAGTTCGTAGGTGAAACACGTGATTTTTCTGGAACTTCTTAAAGGTCATTTCTTACAATTCTTTCAACGGAGAATGCAAGATTTTTATCGTGAAGAAAGCAAGTCAAATGTTGGGGTGGATGCAACATAAAGACTTGCTTCTATGGAACAGACCATGCAGCATGCAATATAAAGAATGTATTGGTTTTTGAACTATCCACTTGGTCTTGTTTTGAGTGGAATGCCTCGGTTAGAATTGAACTGAATTTATTTCCAATGCGTCGAAATCCAATTTTTGTTATTTGTTATGATGTTCTGTATATTCAACTGGCACAATATTAACGCCTCGTAAATATTGACTTTTCCAGGTATTAGAGGTGCTCATCTTATGTTATATTTGGTATTTTGCAGCTTTGTCATTGTGTCTTGGCCCCTGTTACGCGATTGATTGCTCGTAATTTGGAATTGTTAAGGAGATCATATTCGTCACCTGCAAAATTCTGTTAAGACGAAGTATATGTTCGTATAAATTGATCTTCAGACCTCCATAACCTTAAATCCTTAATCACACCCTTCCTAGGGATGAACTCAAAAGATCAGACTCTGTAAAAGCACATATCAGTCGCTATCCGAAACTCACGCCACCCTCTAGAAAAATCGAGCCTAAAATGAGTAAAACCCTTATTTTTCAACTTCATGTATTGTTCGACCTAAAATTGAGCACAACGCTCGAACAATACTTTCATACTAAAATTATTTGATATGGGATACATTATTAGGGGTAATTTTTATTTTTTAACCAGGCCCAAAGCCCAAACGAACCTACTGCGGACTGCCACTCCCAGGGCCCACCCGTATTAAATTAAATTGACATAATTCTAAAATCAAATCCCCGAATTCAAACATTTCACTTTCCCGGCACAGCTCCAAGTTCCTCCTACCATGGAAGACGATCCCACTCAACATCATCTAGGTACATTTCGTGCTTCACATCTCTGCAGATCTCAATATGAATCACGCGTCCACTCTACCATTTTCGAGATCTGCACATCTTTTGAATCGGCGCTAGGGTTTCGTCATCTCTCTCTACATTTTTTATTTCATTTGCTTATTGCCTATTATTTTCCATTTTCCGCAGAATCTGCAAAGTTCCCTGTGGAAGAAATGGAATCGGTTATAGCTACTGTGAGCGGGTATCACGGCGCCGAGAGATTCAATCTCATCAGACTGATCTCTCAAACTGGAGCTAGTTACGTTGGGAATATGAATCAGTCCGTCACTCATTTGGTACGTGTTTTCGATTTGATCCTGTAGTCTTCTCTTCTAGCAGTTTTGATTGGTGGTGTTTTTTAGGTGTGCTGGAAATTTGAAGGAAGGAAGTATGAGCTGGCAAAAAAGTTCAAAATATCGATAGTTAATCATCGCTGGATTGAGGAATGTGCGAAGAAAGGAAGGCGTGTTTCGGAGGAACCATATACGTTTCAGAGGTATATGTTCTGTTGTTCGGTTGTTTTAATTGAATCTCGAATTTTCCTTTTAGTAAAGAAATGACTTATGCTACTGATGCCAATTGTATGGTTAAAATTCATTTACAATTCTTAGATAACTAAATAATGTAGCTTGTTGTGTGTATTGGGATTTGGGATGAATTGTATAGTGTAATTGGTGGAACAATTCTAAATTATGAGTTGTGGTCCTCTGGCCGTTGCTTCTGTAGGAATTTATATGCGCGTCTATATTCCATGGAGAAGTTGCTTTAACTGTTCATGCTGTCATTTTTTCTTTTTTGATTTCTTGTAGTGGGGAAGAAACGGGACCTCTGTGTCTGGACACCCCGCTGGGAATTCACCAGGCTAAGGCTCAATCTAAAGCATTGAAGACAAGTAAAAGACCTGTGATTGACATTGAGTGTGAAGATGTAAATAATGCTGCTTGGTCAGATTCAATTCTATTTGATGAGGTTGGTATCTGATTAGAATGTGTTTCTTCTTTAACATGAACTTAGAATTAACCTGTAAATTACGCTTTACGTAATTTGGCATGTATGGGTTATTCCTTGTTGCCTAGTGAGTAAAACTATCACCATAAAGGAAGGAAAAAAAATATCACTATGAAGAGCCCGAACTCCCTACACCAACTCCTCTTGATTTTAGCCCATCTCGTTCATTTCTTTCTGCAAACATTTTCTCTCAAGTAATAACTAATATGTCCCTGAACAATGTTCTCATGGATTATAGTTTTCCTCGCTAGTTGCTGGACCCTCTGATTTTCTATAAAAAAAATGGTTATCTAACATGATTCTGATCGTCTGAATGAAGTTTGTGTTAGTTCTATACGTTGTTGCAAAATTGCTTGTGATTCTGCTGCCTCTTGATTATTTGAGTTTAATCGCGATTACTATTTCAGAACCTGTTTACTCAGCCGATGCAGAACAGTCGTTCTAATAGATCAATTAGGACAGCAATGAAAAGAGATTCAAGGAAGGATTGTCCTGGTACCAGTGGTCATTGCCCTGTGAATCTATCAGGACCAACGATTATGGAGGTATTGATATTTTCTAAGTTCCTCCCATGTTTTTCTCCATCTTTAGAAGTTTCAGATAAAACATACCTACATGATATAACTCTATGTGAAATTTACGTTTATAGACACTTTAAAATCTCTGAAGAACTATTGAATTTTAATTAGCTATAGCCTATGTATCAGGATAACAGCATTAAAGTGTATTTTATCACAGGTAACATGTTCAGTTACTGGCATATGATACTTTGAATTTGTTTGCTCATAGCTTTACAAGGATAAAAGTACTTTTAGGTGAATTAAGGTTCTCCTGTTTTGAGAACTACGAGCTCATGGAAATTTTGATTCCTTCTGGATGTCAGACACTATTTATGATTTGTCAGCTCTGCATAATTTATAATTTCCTCCAGCAATCATTCGCAATTAGTTAATCATCTCCCTGCATACCTCCTTACTCTCTCTCTTCCACCTTGAGAGCTAATTAGTTTACTAGTTGCTTTATTTTTAGTTAGTCAGTCTGCTCAAAACCTACTCATGTTTGTTTTCGTCAATACTGTTTAATTTTCTCTTTCTTGAATAGATCAAGGAAGCAAGCACCTCTCAGCTTGCGGATACTTATAAACTGAAAAAAAGGAGTTCGACTTCATCTGGACCTCACTGCAAGAGTCGTAGGCTGGTGAAGAAGCATACAGGCACAACGAATACAAAAGTGTCACCTCAGAATAATAATAATAATAATATTGATAATAGTGTAATTTTGTCCGATAGTTCAGATATAGAGATACATGAACGTGCATCTACCAGGAATGCATTTGAGTTTAGCAGCTTCTCGAGTGGACAAGATAATCGTAATACTCGTGATGATGTTGAAGAGATCGAGTATGTGAATGATGAAATTCAGAATGATCGTGTTCATGGCTCACCATCTTCCCTTCTTGCAGCTTCAGAAGATCTTCTAGAAGCTTTTGTTGATTTCACTGAAGTTGATCCCAGCAACAAACAGCCTGCATCAAGTGAGTTGTCATGTGTTATATGTTGGACGGATTTCAGTTCGACCAGGGGAGTGCTGCCCTGTGGTCACAGATTTTGCTTCTCATGCATCCAGAACTGGGCAGATCATATGGTGCGTAATTTTCTCTTGTTCAGTTTTTGTTTCACAATTTTTTTTTCGCTTATGCATTATAACAACATATCTGTTTACATTTTTCTGTGTTAAGTTCTTGGGTTTCTGAGGATGTAGTAGCTATTAATCTATGACTTCGTCAAATGTTTATTGTTTGTGGCATGCCACTTCATGTTGCATAAATGGATGATTCATATTTTTCCTTTACATTGGTTCTACTCTGATGTCATAGACAACGATTATTTTGTTTAATATGTATGCAAAGTTTGACAAACTTCAGTAGTTATGGCATGGAAAACAGCATGTTATTAGTAACTAAAATTTTAATTCATGATGTATTGCATATTGACAGTAATGTTTTATATTTGTGACAGGCTTCAAGAAGAAAAGCTTCAACATGCCCTTTGTGCAAAGCTAGTTTCATATGCATCACTAAAGTGGAAGATGCCGTTTCATCCGATCAAAAAATATACTCACAATCCATTCCACACGACACTTCAAAAATGAATCTATACATTCTTCCCGATGAAACATGCCCTCTTGCCAATGTAAGTGATTACGATCTCCCACTCTCTGATAAATATATGATCTTGTTTTCTGTTGTTTCTCCAGCAAATCTAGTTCCGGTTGTGTCTTGACATCAACCCCCTTTTATTTCCATTTTTTTAATTTCTAATCGGGTTTTCATTCTCCTTTGTTGTTATATACATATATATATATATATAGCCATCAGCAGCAGTTTGTAGTCGATGTTCCAGTAGAGAACCGGAAGATCTTCTTATTAAATGTCACTTCTGTCAGATTCGATGTGTTCATTCTTACTGCCTCGATCCACCGTTGTTTCCCTGGACATGCGTTCACTGCAAAGATCTCCAAATGCTTTACCTTCACAGCCGCTAGTCCAGTACAACCAATTTTTATTTATCCCAACTCTTCTATTTTTTGTTACATATATATAAATAAATATATATTTTCCATTTTATGAAAAAAATAAATCATAACATCCTTTTTAAAAAAAAAAAAAAACTTGTATTCTATAGCCTTGAAATGAGTGGGGATAAATATTCGCCATTGAATTCTTTTTATTTTTATTTTATTTTATTTTATTTTATTTTATAGGAACATAAACAAAACAACCTGGAGAATCTCCTAGATTTTAGCTCATCTCTCCATTTTTAAACCCTTCTTCGGTCTGTATTCATTCTTCAAATTCCTTCATCCAGAGATTTAACACTCGGTCAACCTTTTCCCACTCCTTTTGTTCAAACCCCCATAAATAAAACCTCATTCTCTCATGTTTCTCATTGCCTTACATTTCTCGATCAACGGAGTCATTCCGATTCCGGAGTTTTAAATTCCAGCTTTCTCCGACGCTCTTCGACTGATTCCAAAACGGGAATAACGAAAAAAAAAGAAAAAACTCCGAAAAGAGTTATCAAAACTTATTCCCCAAATAGAATCATGTCGAGCTGCGCTAGGGTCACCCTAACCCTCTTCAACATCGCGATCTTGATATACGCAGTCATTCAAATAATAATGTCGACAACACCGGATCAACCCATAATAGCACTGTGCTCGTACAACAGCGCCTCGTCTTTACAATGGATGGGAATATTCTTCTTGGTCGTGTCCATTATCGGGCTTATGGGGTCGTGTTTTCGTATCAAGGCCGTGGAATCTATTTACCTGTGGGTCCTCGTTATCTGGACTGGGGCTACTATTGTTTTTGCACTCTTTATTTATGCTTCGATGCCGGGACAGTCGCCTTACCTGACGTTTAATGCGATCAATAGGGAAGGGTTTTGGCTGAAGCAGTACAGGCCGGTTTTGCAGACTGCTCTGGTGAATGAGAAGGATTGGTATAGGATCAAGACTTGTTATAAGGAAACCCATATTTGTGATGTTTTGAAAAATGTCACCAACCCGACCACTTCCCGCTTCGTGCAGGTTTAAATTACTCTCTCTCTCAAATTATAAATCTCTACAATGCTTATCAAATAAATCGAATCGGAATTAGCAATTTTGGGGAAAATCAATTCCAATTTTGTTCCAATAAAAAAGCCAAAAAAATCAAAGATTGGAATTAAAAATCTTGTTCCAAAATCTGAATCGACGGAATTCGGAAATTACAATTTTTAGCCACTTTGTCATACAAAAAACATAATAATAATAATAATTTGCAGACGGGGTGCTGCTTTCCTCCGTATCGGTGCTTGAAATTCAACTCAAACACGAGTTTGTCGCTCAAGCAAATGGACGACGAATGCAAGACGTGGTCGAAGTTGGGTGTGGGCAAAGAATGCTTCGATTGCGACTCGTGCAAGGCGGCTTACTTGGCCAATTTCCAGGAGCAATGGGACAGTCACATTGTTGACGAGGTTTTAAGGATTTTATTCCTAGTGGCCGCGTCTGGATTCGCTTTTTACGTTTACAAGGAAGACGAAATCCCTATTGATCCAAAGCATGGGAAGCATGTAAGAATTTGAAACTCCTTTTTTTTTTCTTTTTTTTTAAATTCTTTTTGGGGAAATTTGCTAGAGCTTCTTCATTAAAATGTTTTCTATGTGTGTGGAATTGTAACACGTGATCGAACAGTGTTGTTCTCACATTACATTAATTAACTTTGTATTACTTCATTGTATCTGTATGATTAAGTTATATAAAAAAAACAAATTAAGTTAATAATTAGTGGGTTGTGATTGAATCTAATTAACCAAACCCCTTCATCAAAAGGTAGTATTTCCACGTCAAACTTATTCATGCAAGTATTTATCAATGCAAGAAAATAAAATAAAGTAGGTCTATATTTTGTTTGTGTCTGTTTGAGGTTGTTATACGTACACGTTCTGAACATGTAATTAATATTGGTGTTTTATATATAAAAAAAAAAAGAAAAAAAGAAAAAGAAATAGTATATTAGATAAGAGCAACTTCATCCTAAAAAAAAAAGATAAGTACAGAGTCTGAGTTGCTAATTAATACTTGCATCGGCGCATGTGATATTCACGTGCCCAGTTTTTGTTTTTTATCACCTCTACGAAATGGAAGGCTATTGTAATTATTTTCCATTTTTATCCTTTTATTATTTTTTATTTCCTATTTGTTTTTTAGTGTATGCCCACTTTAGGAGCCCTATCTTATTAATTTCAACCCTTTTATGTATTATTGTAAAATGGATGTAACTATCCTTCATCAACTTGAATGTATATAATGGATTCCTGTGGCAAGAATTATTTCCATTTTACTTTGGAAAAATTATAATTTGAGGGAATGATTTGAAAATTAAATTAATGTTTGTTTATATTTTGAGACGAGACAAATTAGACGGTAGCAGTAAAATCATGTTCAATAATAACTAAAATCATGTTTCGATGAGAGATAAACTAAAATGTATTCGTTAATTAGAATATTTATTGCAAAATCACGTGCAAAAAAGAAGGTTTGGACTATATTTTATGTGTTGAATCTCAACCACTCATTAGTTCTTTTTGGTGGTCACCACTCTCTCAACAAATTACACACCACATGTTCAAGATATACAACACAAGTGCTACAATTCTTTGCATATTCTACTAAAATTGTTTCATTTACATAGTTCAAAACTTCAATTAGGATTAATTCATATAGATATTTCCAATTTTATTACTTAATTAAATAAGGACACAAAGATGACCATTTCCCGTATGCACTAAATTCTAATTTTCCAAAAACAAAAAAAAAGAAGAGATTGTTTGTTCACGTGTTGTCACGTAATAATTAATTAGGGAAACAAATATCTATTGAGCATAAATATATAAATAAGAGCGTATATTACATAGTTTATTTCACGCTACACCTTATAATCTACATATATAAATATATGCGCATAATTATTTGTAAATTCACGCGAAAAAAAACTACTAATGTAGATTACCAGGTATAGCATCGTCTAACTGTATATAACAAGCTCAAACTATTAATTTATTTACTACATGTATGTATATATATATATATATATATATATATATATATATATATATATATATATATATATATATATATATATATATATATAAATTTTAGATTAGACGTAGGTTCTGGTTTTAGGAGAATCGGCGAATTTGAGGGTATCTTGAATGAGCTTTCTGGCTTTTCTGCTCCTTATTTCGACCCTCATGCTTTCACTCTTATCTATCTTGTTGTAATAATCTGGTTCTTGCTTCCTTATTTTTATTCCCTTTATTTTCGATTTCAAGCTCGTCATCAATTTCTCCAACCCCATCATCACCATATTTATATATTTATATTTCTCTGTAACAAGAAAAAAGAAATAAATTAAATTCCAACTGAATATAAACTCCAAGAAAGTGGGAAGAGAGAATGGAAGCTTACCTTGGAGAATTAAATTGTGGAATTTTGGTCGCAGAGTTTCTAGAGGATTCAATGTGAATGCTGTTATAGAGAGAGAGAGAGAGAGAGAGGGCCAAGTGAGATGGATGTTTATGGTGGTTTATATATAGAGGAGTAGGAATTTGGGTTATTTATTGCATAGGGTCCAGATTTTCTGGATCTTGTAATTTTAGCCCCATGGGGAAATGATTAAGTTTATCTAATCATTTTGTATTAGTAAGTAAAATAATTACAAGTTTTATTGATTTGATTATGGTCAAAGTTTTTAGTAATAAAATCATCATTCATTCCATATATCTCAATCAAATTGAGTGGAAGTCCATCAATTGCAGTTTCCTTAATTTCCTTACAAATAATTTCCTACACTCTTATATATATATATATATATATACAGGGGCGGACTAAAATTTCGGGGTTCGGGGCAGCGCCCCGAAAAAAATTTTAGGTTCACCAGACATTAAAAAAATAGGTTTATACTGCGAATTTTTAATTAAAATGATATATATATATATATATATATATATATATATATATATATATATATATATATATATATATATATATATATATATATATATATATATATATAATTTTATCATATTTCAAGTATGACAAAAAATCTAAATTATTCTAATAATATATTGCACTTAATGGGATTTATGGCACGTCTCGTATTATTTTTTAGAGACATTGATATAAAAAATTAAAGATCGATAAGTAAATATTCATAAATTTTATTTAAAATAGTACAAGTTTTAACCATTTTATTTTATATTTTTATATTAAATATAAATTATATAATATATATCTATAATTTATATAAAATTGTGGAGAATAAACAAAAAAATTAAGGGTTAAAATGCATATTTACAAAACCTTTGGGGGGGCCAAAGGTAATATTAAAAAAATATTATGCCAAAATAGCAAAAAATTTTTTTTTTTTTTTTTCTTGGGGGGTCAACTCCCCCCCTGCCCCTATGTAGTACCGCTGTATATATATATATATATATATATATATATATATATATATATATATATATATATATATATATATATATATATATATATATATATATATATATATAATAGTAGCTTGCTATCAAGAAATGCAAATCACGTTATGCTGACTATGTGCGACAAACTCGATCTACCAATTCTTGGTGAGGGGTATTCATTTTTGAGTTGATTAACACAAAATCAGTTGCTCCAATCGCTAAATTATAATTTACGGGATAACTATTATAGCTAATTTCCCCTAATATGAACGTGGTGGTGCTCACATGTCATGAAATGCAATCATTTAGGTACACTAGAAGAAAATGAAGTCACTCACGTAAACAAAAATTAGGAGATGGAGTGACGTTGTTAAAGTACTTATGGCTACTACAATATAATATATTCTTTATCCGTAAATTAATTTTCTAATGCAGTCACTTTCACTTTTTTGAATTAAAAAAGAAAATATATATAATAAGCTTACGTTTAATAGTGGGAAATGACATATATATGGGGCATCAATCAATTGGGCCTCTTCTTTTAAGTTAATTCTCTCTCTCTCTCTCTCTCTCTCTCTTCAATGGCGGCTAAACACTTGAATTAAAAAAGGAAAAAAAAAATCTTAATTCTTACAGACAGTTAATTTTTTCTCCCCCAATAAACCTTACAAAAATATCTTAATTGACCTTATAAATCTTGTTAATTTTTTCATGTAGTTATATATGAATAAGTGGCTTTTCTGGATACTATGACAGAACCCAAAACATTATGGGCCGGCTGTCGGCCCACTATCGTTCGAATAAAAACTCATCGTAACGATTCAATACTAATTTTATTTTATTCTGATTTTACGTATTTTATTCCCCAACTCATCGTAACGATTCAAAACTCGATTTTCAGTTTTTTTTTTCAAAAAGAAAAGAAAAAAACAAGTGCTGAACTGGATTTAAAACATATGCAATGTGGACCAATGAATTTCCATTATTGAAAAAAGAAATCTACAACCCAATATAATGATAATTTCATTCAATTTGGAGACATTTACACGTGGCAAAGTATATATGTTCTTGAGTGACCCCACACTATTATATGCGCGTAGACACACGCACCAAACACACACACACACATACATCCACATTTATTTATGTGTGGAGAGTATTTTTTCTTTGTGATTTCCCATTAGCTAGTTTCATTCTATCCTTTGCCTCCTCACAAAAAAAAAAAAAAAAGAAAAAAAAAAAAAGAAAAAAAAATGAATAAGCTGCAACAACAAACAAGAAGAATATCAAAAACACCAAAATTAGCTCCCCTAATTGCCCTCACATTTCTCTTAACAATCCCTTTATACTACCCCTTCCACACCCACTCTCCCAAAAACCTACCCCTACATAATACCAACGACAACAGCCCTTGCTCCGGCGATGGCTGCGGCGGAGATGCGGCGGGGGTCGGCGGAGATGCGGCGGAACAATGCGACCTGTTTTCCGGGGAGTGGGTCCCGGATCCCGACGGGCCGTACTACACGAACGAGACTTGCTACGCGATTCAGGAGCATCAGGATTGCATGAAATTCGGAAGGCCAGATTTAGGGTTCTTGAAGTGGAGGTGGAAGCCCGACGACTGCCAGCTGGCGCTTTTCGATCCTCGCCGGTTCCTCGAACTTGTCCGGGGGAAGTCGTTAGCGTTTGTCGGTGATTCTGTCGCCAGGAATCACATGCAGTCTCTCATTTGCCTCTTGGCAAAGGTAAGTAACATATTTATTAATTTGTTAATCTCACTTTAATTATTTAATTTGGTAATTAAGTTTGACATGAACTACTAAACGGGTAAGTAATTAATGATGACATTAATTTGAAATAATTGAATGAAAAAAAAAATGTTTGTTGGATGTTGTTTTCCAATAATTCAATGTAGTGTAGGGAGTGGCCCTCCTTTCAAGTTGCACTGTAAATTTAGGCACATATGCATGGACCACATTTTGAGGAAGATATACATATATACATATATATATATATATATATATATATATATATATTCGATTATTTACGTTCACAGAAACTGTAGAGGTTTATCTTCAGAATTTATCTTTGAAAAAAATAGTACAGATAGGCAAATTTAATTTCACATATGATATAATTGCGATTAATTAGAGGGGCATGTGATCGAATCAAGTCCACTAAAGCTTAACCAGGTCAATTAGGCCCATATAATAATCTCAATTCAGCCCTATTAGGAAAATCCCATTTTTATTAAAACCAACATGGGAAGCCAGCCCACATCCAATTTCGACATACCATTATTATATATACAACTGCAAAAATTAACCATCCAAAATACGTAGGAGTGGAAATTGAAATGAAATTTACGATTTCCGTCAATTCTGATCAAAGAATATCCGAATTTGCAATCGTATTTTTCATTCCGATTTCCAAATTCTCGAATTTATTTGGAAATAAATAGGAATTGTCTATAAAATTACCAGAAATTCTAATTTTCAATCCGATTTTAGTTTCGAATATTTCAATTGTTTTTTGAAATATATTATATATTTTTAAGTTGTTCTTGTAGCTAAATTCCTATTTTTAATTCATACATATATAAATAATTAACCATATTGTAAAACAGACTGAAAAGTTTGCTTGCAGATTGCAAATTGATTAATAATTGAAATAATTTTTTTTCTGTTATTTTCTATTTAGATAATCATGAATATTGCCTGATTTCTGGACAAGCCCATGTTCTGATAATAGACCACAATTAATCATTAATTATTATTATATCACAGGATTTGTCCATTACGTCGATTACGAACTGCGATCCATTTTGTCGTTGTTGTTTTTTTTTACACCTAAATAAATTAAAATTCCGACATTGAAGAATAAATAATTTCAATTTAATTTAATTTTTGTTTTTTTAAATTAAATTATGATCAAAGGATATTCGAATTTGGAATTATATTTTTCATTCCGATTTTCAAAGTCTCGAATTTATTTGGAAAGAAACTGGAACTGTCTATAAAATTACCAGAATTTCTAAATTTCGCTTCCGATTTTAGTTTCGAATATTTCGATTGTTTTTTGAAATATATAAATACATTTCAGGTAGCGTACCCATCGGATGTATCTCTTACAGCGGATGAAAACAAACGCTACACATACACAGAACACAACTTCAACATTTCAATTTTCTGGTCACCTTATTTGGTCAAAACCGGCAAATTAGACAACGAGCCCTTCGATCTCTACCTCGACGAATTCGATCCAAATTGGACAACTCAAATCTCACTCTACGATTACGTCATCATCTCCGCCGGCCACTGGTTCTTCCGGCCGACGTACTTCCACCTCAACAACCGCCGCGTCGGCTGCCTCTACTGCCCCGAGCCCGAAATCACCCACCTCACGCCTGTTTTCAGCTACCGGCGTGCCTTCCGGACGGCTTTCCGGGGAATCAACGGCCGCGGCGTGACTTTCCTGAGGACGTTCGCGCCGTCGCACTTCGAGGGCGGCGGGTGGAACAGCGGCGGGAACTGCACGAGGACGAGGCCGTTTAGGAGGAACGAGACGGTTCTGGAAGGTCCGGGCTTGGAATTTTATACGGTGCAGTTGGAGGAGCTGGGAATTGCACAGAGAGCAGGGAAGGGAACTGGAGGGAAGTTTAGGCTGTTTGATGCCACGAAGGTTATGCTGTTGAGACCAGATGGACATCCGAGTAGATACGGGCATTGGCCGGGGGCAAATCGGGTATTGTACAATGACTGCGTGCATTGGTGTTTGCCTGGTCCCATTGATTCTTGGAACGATTTTTTGCAAGAGTTGTTGATGAGAGAATTAGGAGATGCTACATAAACCTACATTCATAATTTTTTTATTCACCATTCATATTTAATTAATGGATAGTTAATTATTATTTTAATTAACTATTTTACCGCCAGTTATTTCAATTTTGTTTTTTGAATTTCTTGCTCATATAGTAGTCATGTAGCCCAAATGGTCAAATTGGATACAAACGAATAGAATGGGCCAAGAGTGGAGAAAGCCCAATCAAGAAGAAGCCCACATATTCCTAAGAGATATGCAAAAAAAATGTCGGGGGAGAGTTTCCCGACGTTCGTACTTCGACGGTCAAATAAGTCGTAATGGTGGAAAAAAATATAGATATAGTGAAAATAAGTGTGTATTTAAAATACCAGAAATTCCCCTACGTTTGTACCTCAAAACTGTATTTTAAACCTGTCGTAAGGATGTGACGGTGGGGGCTCGGTCCATCTAAGGTCAAATCACACGTGGGATGAATGTGAATACGTCGCACTGTATGTGTATGCTAAGGGCGAGCAGTCGGGTTCCTTGCGATTTGGCCTAGTTAAATCGGGGTAGGTTTGTCGGTGTGGTTGAGCTACTTTTTGGTTAATCTGGGTAGGTAGTCTGGTTCTTCCTATCTGACACAACCGAAATATAGTCACATCCATCACATGTATACTCTACGTGAAAGTTGTGATCAACTTCATGGAGTGTTAGTGGGCAATGCTAAAGTGAGTTTGGGCTGGATTTTGCTGCGAGACTGTATTATTTGGGCTTTTCGGACAATTCAAACCGTATCTTGTACTGTGATAATAGAATAAACTTTAAGAAGATATATCCTTTTTTTGTTTTTTTGTTTTTTTTTTTTTAAAAAAGGAGATATTCATTAATCATCTTTTACATGTTTTAGCAGAATATATGAATTCATCTTATAAACAATGATCAAAGACTACTTCTCCACTCTACTTATTTATTTAATTTAAAATGACTCAAATATATATATATATACATATATATATATATATATATATATATATATACATATATATATATATATATATATATATATATATATATACATATATATATATATATATATATATATATATATATATATATATATATATATATATATATATATATATATATATATATATGTGATGAAGCTAAAATATAGCTCACCTAGGATAGTGTAGAAAACGAGCTGGGAGAGCAAAGCTGATCAGTAGCTAGTCAACTCGATGTTCCTGAGGTCCCTACAAAATGAGCACACGTGAACTAAGCCGGGGGTTGATCCGGCGGAAACCCCTCCGACGCTCAAGTCAGATGTACGGATCGTAGAGAGAGTAGAGAGAATAAATTCGAGGTTGATTGTGAATAATGAGAACGTACCTTTACGAATGAATAAACCATCTATTTATATATCGTTTAAATGGGTTGGGCTTACTTTGTTGGGCCCAAGCCTTATTTTGAAAGAGCTTGGGCTTTCGCGTGATGGGCCCACTTGGTAGATAAATTTGAGGGCCCATTGGGTCGGCCTATTTAGGTATATCATTAAGCCCCCCAACTCTCGATTTGAGACGGGGACGTGTGTAGAGTGATCCGGGTCGTGTCGAGAGTTAATTGCGGCGTTGATTGAATTGTTTTCGTTGCCGGTGAATTAATTCTTGTATTTAAATAAGGGATTATTGTATTTATTTGGCAGCCAGGTATATATTTAAGGGTTTTAAATAATATACCAGGGCCAGATAAATAGACTCCTTTTGCGGTGGAAAGAATTAAACTTCAACTCTTGTGGAATAAATATGGGTATGTATCTTTAACTTTAAGTCTTTTTCTGTGCTTTTGCTTCTCCAAAAAATATTTTCGTGGTAGAGTAGAAATTTTTGTTTCTTGATTGCTTGCTTGGAGGAAAATATTTATCATGTCGAATTCGGGTCAGTCGAAATCTTTACGAATTAAACTTCGAGATCCGGTTGAAGGGGGCGAGAAAACTTTTGGTTCCGTGGGCATGGAACGCGAGAAGTTTGTAACATCGGGTGCAAAAATCGGATCTGCAGTAGTAGGTACACGGACTATGGGGAAGGGGTCCAAAGTAGGTGGCTCGGAGACCGGAGTCGGCTCGAGCCGTGTAGTTGGGCGTCCAAAACAGAGTGGGGGCGCGCGTTTTAATGCAGAGATGGAGCTGAGCCAAGCCGCGGAGCCGGCGGCTTGCACCCGGACCGAGGAAAGGAAGGAGAGAGAAAGCAGGCCACGTGGGCCTGCTGTTGTCGGTGCGTCCGACGTG
This sequence comes from Erythranthe guttata, assembly GCF_056151865.1. Lineage (NCBI taxonomy): Eukaryota > Viridiplantae > Streptophyta > Magnoliopsida > Lamiales > Phrymaceae > Erythranthe > Erythranthe guttata. The sequence continues at coordinate 1,922,450 of NC_142540.1, forward strand.
GGGGAACGCGCGCGCGGGATAGGGCCGTGTCCCGACGCGCGCGTGGTGGCAGATGGAGAGGGCGGTGATGACGCGCGCGCGCTGCCCAGTAAGGGCGCGCGTACGCGCGCGTCGACGGGGCGGGAAGAGTTGGCAGACGCGCGCGCGCTGCCCAATAGGAGCGCGCGGGCGCGCGCGTCTGAGGTGGGGGTCGGTGCGCGTGAAAGCGCGGTAATGGGGGGCGATGGCGCGCGTGGTAGGGCGCCTCCGGATGCTACTCGCGCGCGTGAGAGCGCGTCCGGGCCCTGTTTTCGACGTGATTTTCGCGATCGGGTCGGAGTCTCGGAATTGGCTGTTGCCGATGAAGTTGCTACGGTTCGGGGGGATTTTGGACAGCGAGAAATCCTTGAGTCTTGGAGTGATGATTTTGAGTCTAATATTAATATTTGCCCCATTGTAGATGAAGTGGGTTCTAGTAGACGTCATTATAGGCGTCAAGTCTTGGATTTTGGGAGTGATAGCGATGATTCTAACCAATCGCCTTCGCCGAGTGAACATGCGGTAGCGAGTAGTGAAGTTGAGCCGATGGTCGAGGAGGAGGAGGAAGATGATATTCCGCCGGGTGATGTTGAGGTTGATACTAGAAGGCAAAAGAAAAAGAAGCCAATTAATTTGGACTTAGTTGATTTTGATAGTGTGTTGACGGAAGAGCATCTGCACTCTATTCGTCGTTTATCTGGAGCGCCAAGTAATGTTGAGTTGTTGTTGCCTCAGAAGGGTGACCGTTTGTATTCGCCACCCGATGGATTTCATACGGTGTTTTTGGGTTACTTGACGTGTACATCTCAGATTACACCGCATCCGACTTTGTTGAAGGTTTGCGAGGAATTTAAGATAGGGTACAGTCAGTTAACGCCGACTGCAGTTCTTACGTTCGAGGCGTTTCACCAAAGGGTGTCTTTAGTTGGTTTGCCTATGACCGTGAGTTTGTTCAAGGCGTTATTTACGTTACATCGTCCCACTATGACGCCTTTCTTTTGTTTTCATCCTCGCGTTCCTTACCAATTCGTGAAGAGTGTGAAGTTATCTTTGGGGAAATGGAAGACTCATTTTTTTTATGTGAGGGCTCCCACTTTTGACGTTCCTGTTGTTTGGAATCCTACGTGCGAGAGTTTCACGATAACTGCGAATATGGCGAAAAGGATTGAAGAGTCGGGATTGTGTGACGTGGAATTTGACCCGAGGGTTTTAATACCAAAGCCGAAGGGTCAGCGCTGTATATCCTTTTGTTGCCTTGACTTTTTTTTTTTTTTTTTTTTTTTTGTAGTTCTGTGGTAGTATATACCTCATGTCTCTTATGTGTTTGTTATCTTTTGTAGATGGGGGTATCACCTTTGCGGCACTTCAAGCTAAGGCGAATAAGACGTCGAAGAAGGCATCGAAGAAGGTGCCTTCTACGTTGGGAGGTTCTTCAAGTGGTTTACTTCGTGAGGAGGTCCATGTAGAAATTCCTCGAGTTGTCGCAGATGATCGTAGTAGTGCTGGCGAAGTGGAGGAGCGTCCACCGAAGAGGGATCGTGGAAAGGGTAAGAGGGTGGATACCGAGTATGTGGCTGTGCCTAAGCGTCCACGGGTAGATCCAGAGGAGACTTATGCTTTTCATGGTGGGGGAGGGAAACAATTGTTTACCTATGGTGTGAATCGCGACGGTAAGGAGTCGTATTGGGATGTGTCGGATCATGATCTGCCTTTGTTGAGTACCGAGGGATTTGTTCGGGAGTATGATCGGGCTCGGATGTCTGGTAAGGGCCCTTCTCACATGTTGGAGTTAGCCGGTGGGGACATATGTCGGGTGAGTTCTTGTTTACTTAAAACAAGATTAGATGTTACTCCCTCTCTTCCTTGTGTAAAAAATTATATATATATATATATATATATATATATATATATATATATATATATATATATATATATATATATATATATATATTTTTTTTTTTTAGTTGGTAGCGACTTGGAGATATCTCGTGGAGCACGGTAGGAATGTGAAAGCTAGTAAGGAAGAGGATCGTGCTCGAAGTCAAGCACGTGAGGATGAGCTTCTAAGTCAGTTGGAGGAGGCGCGGTCCGATCTCGCTCTACGCTCTGAAGAGCTTGCTCGGAGGACAGAGGAGCTTGCTGAGAGGACAGAGGAGCTCGAGGTTATCCGGGGTGATGCGAAGGCGTATAAGGATGATGTTCATAAGTTGAACGAATGCTACGATCAGCTTAAAGAGAAATATGAAGCTGAGAAGGCGACGGGGAAGAGGTTCCTCACGACATCAGGTGGTGCGGCTTATAAGGAGTCCATTGTGGAGGAGACTAAAGCTAGTTTCCGAGGTAGTGATGAGTGTGCTGCTATGATTGAGGAGCATGCATTGGCAGTGGTTTATAAGCCATTAGTGCGTGCTTGTCGCAAATATCTGCGCGATGCGGGTGGGATTAGCGAGGAAGTGATTCGTGGGATGGAAGCTGGCATATCCGATGAAGAGGATGATGAGGTAGATGTCAATGGGACGGGCACAGAGCTCGTGAATGACATGGTTGCGGGTGACTCTACTGTGGGTACGTCTTCCGCCCGCGGTAGGGGAACTTAGACTTATTTGCTAGTATACTTATCCTTCCCTTTGTTTTTATTTATCACTATTATGTTTCCTTTTTTTTTTTTGTGGATTTCTCGGTTTGTTTTTTTTTTTTCGCTGATGTAGATGGGTATGTCCACTACTATTTCATTTGACTTTTTTCCTTGTTTGACTTTGAAATTTAATATTTCGATTTATTTATTTTGACATTGTCAAGAATTATTGCGTTGCTTATATGTACTTACATTTAGCATTGTACGCGATGTACTTGAGGAGGGGATCAGTCTCCCAAGGTTTTTGTTAAGGGTCGTGCCCTTTGTTCGGACCGCTTAGGTCTTAAATATATTTGTCCGTGGCCACGTTTTAAAATGAGCACCTCGTTAAACAAGTGAAGGGACTTAGATGATCCAGCTGGCCAGGCTATATGGATTATCTAAATCTCTCTAAGTGTTTATAGGGTGGTATTGAATTAGATTCATGATGAGAAGTAGTTTATATCGATGTAAAGGTACATATAGTAAAACGAAAATTGTGATATATTCGATGATGGCAAAGGAGAGTTGTTACAAGCCTATGTGAGGCGAATTTAAATAAATCGCTAATGCGATGGGCCTACATGAGGCGGAGGTAACTAACGACTGCTAAAGCAATAAATTGTCTTGATAATAAAAAAAATAAAAAATAAAAATGCTTCTGAGTGATTGTGCTGCACTTGTTCTTCTTCCACGTCTTCCTTGTACTTGGTCGTTTCACTGTGCGGATGGTAGATTGACTTCTTTTGGCGTTTCTATGCCTGTCAAGTACATTTGAGAAAAAGAGAATCTATTTAATCACTTGTATTGATGATGTAGTAATTGAAGCTATGGTGATGTGTATTGCTCTTTCACGTACCCTACTACGGGGGTTGATATTTCTTTCTCGTGCTCCCATATTTGAAATGAATTCGTTAGTTGCTGCGAGTTGCTATGCAATCATGCCTGCTGGTGGGATTATTTTGTCATGTTAGTAATCGTAAATAAGATTATCTGTGTGTTGAATTCTAGTAGATGTATAATAATTACCCTTGACGATGTGGTATAGAGTATCTTCGCTCTTTGGGGGATTGATTGAGTAATATGCATCCTCCCGTAATAGGTTCTCAACCTGTATGGAGATGATGGGATGTAATTATGACTCGCTTGATGGAAGTAAAAATTACTAGCCCCCCAGTTTAGGTGGGACGTTCACGTACCTCGTTATGTGGTGTCAAATTTCCATCCATGTATAAGCAGCTTTACAAGATAATTTACGTGGAAGATCGTGGAGCCTGCATGGGTGGCAATTCGTGAGTATTTTTCCTATAGAAGAAATATGGGTGATGATCTCACCTGATCTGAAGTAAGGTAGATGTATACCTTAGGCGTAGAACCGTTTGAGGTTCCCTATATTCCAAGTTCTGGGTATAGGGTGTCCGTCAATGTTCTCGAGGCGATATGCTCCAGTGTTGACCACCTTTGTGATTTTATACGGTCCTTCCCACTTTGGGTCGAGCTTACCGATGGGGTGAGAGGCTTCAGCTTTTCGGAGGACTAAATCTCCGACTTGAAAGGAGCGAGGGCGGACCTTTGAGTTATATGCCTTGGCCATGCGTGATTTATACATCTGTTGTCGGATGTATGCAATCTCTCGTAACTCATCTACGAGGTCTAGACTTCCCCGCATAGCCTCTTCATTAGCTGCTGGGTCATAGTTGGTGATTCGCCAAGATGGTTCTCCTATTTCGACAGGTGCGATAGCCTCTGTTCCGAAAGCTAGATTGAAGGGCGATTCACCGGTTGCTATTCGTGGGGTTGTGCGATAAGCCCATAGTGCGTTAGGCAACTCGTCTACCCACTTCCCTTTGGCACTTCCAAGCCTTGTCTTAAGGTGCTGGAGTATGGTGCGATTCGTGACCTCCGTTTGGCCGTTAGCCTGTGGATTTGCTACGGATGTGAAGAATTGTTTGATGTCCAAGCCGAGGCACCAATTTTTCACTTTGTCACCACAAAATTGGGTTCCATTGTCTGAGATGATGGAACGTGGGATTCCAAAGCGGCACACGATGTTTTTCCATAGAAATTGGATGACTTCTTCTTCTCGGATGCGTGCTAAGGGTTCAGCCTCCACCCATTTGGTGAAGTAGTCCACTGCTACAATGAGGTATTTGCGTCCTCCTGTGGCAGGTGGGAATGGTCCAACTAGGTCCATCCCCCATTGGGCGAAAGGGATGGGGCTGTCAATTGGTTGCATTAACGCCGCTGGCATATGAGTGATATTGGCATGCTCTTGGCAAGGCTTACACCTCCGGACTAACCTTTTCGCATCTTCATGCATCGTTGGCCAATAGTAGCCTTGTCTCAGTAGTTTGAGGGCTAAGGTTCTCCCGCTCAAGTGATTGCCGCAGATGCCTTCGTGTACTTCTCTAAGTACATAATCCGCTGTGGTCGGGTCGAGGCACTTGAGATAGGGGAATGAAAAACCCCGTTTATACAGTTCTTCTCCTACTATGGTGAAGCGGGCGGCTCTTGTTTTTAACTTCCGTGCTTCATTGGGATCCGTTGGAAGTTCTCCCTCCTTGAGATACTTCAGAATTGGAGTGAACCAGCATGGTTCATCCTCGTCGGTGTAGTGTACTTCAGTAGGCGAATTTATCTCCGGCTGAGGTGAGGTGAGGAGCGTCACCTTCCGACTTCCGATGCTGGCCATGGAGCTTCCTAGCCTAGCTAATTTGTCTGCATGAGCGTTATTTGAGCGAGGTACTTGCTTTATCTCATAGCTCTCGAATTTAGATAAGAGAGTGTGCGCGAGAGCTAAGTATTTGGCCATGATGTCTTCTTTGGCCTCGTAAACTCCGAGTACTTGGTTAACGACGAGCTGAGAGTCGCTTTGGATTAGGAGCTTGCGCGCTCCGGCTGCTAGGGCGAGGCGAATTCCCGCTATCAGTGCTTCGTATTCAGCGACGTTGTTTGAGGCTGTGAATTCGAATCGTTGAGCATATTCGAACTCGTCTCCATCAGGGCTCGTTAGGACGATACCCGCTCCCCCTCCTGTGGCAGTGGAAGATCCATCCACGCTGACAGACCAAGTAGGTAGAGAGGTGTTTTCTTCCATTGAAGTCATTTCGACTAGAAAATCGGCCAACACTTGCGCCTTGATAGCTGGGCGGGGTTTAAATTCCACTCCATATTCACTTAACTCTATTGCCCATTTTGCTAATCGTCCGGATGTTTCGGGACTTCTTAGTATTTGCTTCAGAGGGTAATTGGTGAGAACCACCACCTGATGTGACTGGAAGTAAGGTCGAAGCTTCCGAGCTGCGTTGATGAGGGCGAGAGCGAGTTTCTCCATGTTGGTGTAACGTTGTTCGGCCCCTTGTAGGGCGCGACTTATGTAGTATATGGGTTGGTGACCCTTTTCTCCATTTCGGATGAGGACTGCGCTGACGGCATTAGCTGATGTAGCTAAGTATAGTAGGAGGGTGCCTCCGGGCTGAGGTTTTGTGAGCAGGGGTGGGGATGCTAAGTATGACTTCAGCTCAACGAATGCCTTTTGACATGCCTCATCCCACTCGAACTTTTTTCCTCCCCTTAAAATTTTGAAAAAGGGGAGAGCCTTGTCCGCTGATCTTGAAATGAATCTGTTCAGGGATGCCAAGCAGCCGTTGAGCTGTTGAACTTTCTTGATCGAAGTTGGTGGAGCCATGGAGGTGATTGCTTCGATTTTTGCGGGATTAGCTTCGATCCCCCGCTGCGAAATCATATAACCCAAAAATTTGCCTCCCCGAACTCCGAATGAACATTTGAGGGGGTTGAGCTTCATCTTATATTTTCGCAAGGTGGCAAAACATTGATCCAGATCAGTTAGGTGGTCCGAGACCTTGACGCTTTTGACGAGCATGTCGTCGATGTACACCTCCATATTTTTACCAATCTGATCTGCGAACATTTTGTTCACTAGACGCTGGTAGGTGGCTCCTGCGTTTTTTAACCCGAAGGGCATTACTTGATAGCAATAGATGCCTTGATCAGTGATGAAACTAGCCCTCTCTTGATCTTCTGGCGCAAGTAAGATCTGGTTGTATCCTTGGTATGCGTCGAGGAAGCTGAGGAGCTCGCATCCCGAGGTCGAATCGATGAGTTGATCGATTCTAGGTAGAGGAAAAGGATCCTTAGGACAAGCTTTGTTGAGGTCGGTGAAGTCTACGCATAGTCTCCACTTGCCGCCTGGCTTAGGAACGAGTACCACGTTTGACAACCATTCAGGATACTGAACTGGTCGTATGTGGCCTGCTTCAAGGAGTTTTGCCACTTCCGCTTTGATATGCTTGTTGCGTTCGGGACCGAATGTTCGTTTTCTTTGTTTGACTGGCTTCAATCGTTTGTCGACGTTGAGCCGGTGCAGAGCTACCTGAGGGGGAATGCCCGACAAATCTTGGGCTTTCCAAGCGAACACATCTCCATTGTGCCGCAAGAATTTAACTAAATGCTTCTCGATCTCAGGATCTAAATCGGATCCAATGCGTAGGAGTTTGGAGCTATCTCCAGGGGTGAGCTCTATGAGCTTAAGCTCTTCAACAGCTGCTAGCTTGATGCTATCGTCTGGTACACTGATGAGGATTTCTTTATTGTCCTCAATGATCGCATTGACCCACTTCCGTTTGTCGGATTTTTGGGTGTCGTCTCCCTTTCCGGGCGGATTAGGCTTCTTTGAGGGTTCTCGTAGGGCCCTTGCATAGCACTCTCGAGCGAGACGCCTATCTCCAAGTATCTCTCCCATTCCATAGGGAGTAGGGAATTTCCACTTCTGATGGTAGGAGGAAGGTACGGACTTGAATGTATGGATGGCTGGCCTTCCTAAGATGATGTTGTAGGGAGATGGCTTGTCGACGACGAGGAACTTGATTAGTTTTGTGATCCGACAGGGGTCTTCCCCTAACGAAACTGGCAGTTCCACTTCTCCCATGGATAAAATGCCTTCCCCTGTGAATCCTTTCAGGGGTGTGGCAACGGGATTAAACCGGGCATTATCTATGCCTAGTTGCTTAAAAGCGTGGAGGTACATGATGTCAGCTGAGCTTCCACCGTCCACTAATATCTTCTTGACCAAGAAGTTGGCCACCGTTGTTGTTACTACCAGTGCATCGACATGGTCTTCATCCGGACCTTCGAGGTCGGAGGAGTTGAAGACTATGCTGTGATCAGGTCTTCGTATTTGATATATGCGTGCGGAGGGAGATGCATGTTCTTGATTCATGCGTGCTGATCGAGCGAGGGTGCGTCTTGCATTTTGTGAATCGCCACCCGCCGGTCCTCCGGAGATAAAAGAGATGATTCCTCGGGTAGGCTGGTTATCGTTGTTATCTAGGTCACGTCGATGACCTCCATCCTCTCGTCTTTGCTGTTGATCTCGATTGTTATCTCGGCGTGGAGGATCATCGCGGCGCTTATTTCTCGGCTTATCAATGTATTCGCCTAAATGGCCTTGTTTGATCAGCCTCTCGATCGCCATTTTAAGTTGTGCACATTCCTCCGTAGTATGCCCTCTGTCCTTGTGGAATCGACAATAACGATCCGACTTTTCTCGCTTTGCATTTGGCTGCATAGGACGTGGAGGCTCTGCTAAACCTTTCTGTTCTATCACGTGAAGGATTTCAGTGAGGCGAGCGTTGAGCGGAGTGAACCTATTGTAGGAGGTAGAGGGTTGGCCTTGAGGTGGAAGTGGTGGACGTCGATCATCGCGCCTCCTATTGTCTTGACGGTCGTCTTCCCTTTTCCTTTTAGGAGGAGCATGGGTAGAGGCTTCCTCTATCCGGACGTATTTTTCGGCTCGATTAAGCAACTCTTCTAGGTTGCCTGGAGGTCTTCCGGCGATAGATTCTTTGAATCTACCCGGTTTCAAGTTTTGCTGCATGATCCCGGAGAGCATGTCTTGCCCTACACTGGGGACCTCGTGGACGGCCTCTACGAAACGCTTAATGTAGTTGCGGAGCGTCTCGTTATCTCTCTGTACTATAGAGAAAAGATGAGCTGGGGTCTTGGCATATTGTTTGTTGATGGCGAATTGGTTGGTGAATCGGGTCGACAACCGAGCGAAGGTGTCAATGGACCCCATGGGTAGGGAGTTGAACCAATTCATTGCCCTCTTGGAGAGAGTGGTACGGAACATTTTGCACATCGCAGCATCCGTCGGGCCATATAAATCCGCCATGGCACTGAATTTCTCTATATGTTCATGTGGGTCGGTGGTCCCTTCGAATTGAGGTAACCCCGAGATCTTTACTCCCTGAGGTAATACCTCGTTGAGAATGTCCATGGTGAAGGGACTGCGTCTTGTTGGGAGAGGCATCCTCTCACCTATTTGATTATTTGGTTGGGAGAAAAGGTTTTGGCGTGACATTCGGCTGTTTACTTCGCCTTCTCCCTCATTAAAGAGAGGGATTCTTGGTGGTGATGCATTCCCCCGTAGGGGTGAGCGCCGACGTTGTTGTCTGGGCTGTGCTCCTCGGTGATTAGTAGATAACTGCACTCGGGATCGTGGATCCGAGGTAGAGGAGGAGACACTTATTTGATTCGCTATTGGCTGTGGGGCCACGGGTGGCGCTACAGGTGGAGCTGGTGCTGGTATCGCATTGGGAGCGTTTGCTCCCATCGTGGCGATATATTGAGTTACGGCCTCCGTGGCGGCGCGAGTAGAAGCTTCCGCTATCATACGTTGGAGCGCGTCCTCGGTTATTTGAACCGTTCGAGGAGCAGGGAGTGGTGGATCGGCGAGTGGTGGGTCCCGAGGGGGGATCACCTGAACCTCGCGAGGTGGATCTGCAGCACGCGGAGGAGCTGGCTCCGTGGCACGTGGAGGAAGTTGCTCCGCGGCGCGTGGAGGAGGTGGGATGCCCGATCCTCCACGGGCTGGGAGGTTATTAGCTGTGTCGTTTTCTCTCCGAGCTGACGCCTCAGGAGGATCTTGTTGGCTACGTGATCTGGTTTGCATCGTTCCCACAGACGGCGCCAAAATGATGAAGCTAAAATATAGCTCACCTAGGATAGTGTAGAAAACGAGCTGGGAGAGCAAAGCTGATCAGTAGCTAGTCAACTCGATGTTCCTGAGGTCCCTACAAAATGAGCACACGTGAACTAAGCCGGGGGTTGATCCGGCGGAAACCCCTCCGACGCTCAAGTCAGATGTACGGATCGTAGAGAGAGTAGAGAGAATAAATTCGAGGTTGATTGTGAATAATGAGAACGTACCTTTACGAATGAATAAACCATCTATTTATATATCGTTTAAATGGGTTGGGCTTACTTTGTTGGGCCCAAGCCTTATTTTGAAAGAGCTTGGGCTTTCGCGTGATGGGCCCACTTGGTAGATAAATTTGAGGGCCCATTGGGTCGGCCTATTTAGGTATATCAATATGATATAATTGAGGAACATCCATTTCAAGGGATTAATTTATGTGGAAGTAAAGTCAACAAACATCAATTCATTTCCATTTGTCATAAAGAGTAATAATTTATGGTGCGAGTAATAATATATGGGCTGCTTTGAACAGATTGAGGCATTTCTTGTTTGAAGAAGTAAAAGTCTGATGTGTCACGCTAACAAATGTTATATTTATTAGTTAAAAAAAATATTCAAGATAAAGAGAGATTAATTCTCCCTCAAAAGAATAATCGTATACGGGTGAAAATCAAATTATCAAATCGAAATTAGTACTTTTAGATCATATAATTTCATTTTTTTCGAAAATAAACATTAGTTACAATTTTGTTTCAAAAAAATCGAAAATTTTGTTTCAATTTTCACCCATATTCATCATGTATGCGTGGAGGGTTGAAATAAAATACATTTTTTTTACCTTTTGTGAGGAATACATTACTTTGATCAGATCTAATTATAGGATGAAGTATAATAAAAGGATTCGAATAAATTGAAAAATAATTAGTAAATAAGGAATTAAGTGCTCAACCAAGCCGGCTTTGAAATCGTTGACCCGATACAAATAATTTTGATGATAATTTAACGTGAGATGTACTCAAAGCCCCCCTCCCATTGGTCAATACCATAAACATTCGACCAACAAATTAAAATTTCACGTTAATATATAAGACAACAATTCCAGCACATAATTTGATGATACAACATAAGTTTAATTAATTGCCGATCATTTCCTCCATTTTCTTTCTTCTTTCTTCTTTCTTCCTCTTCTAACACGCACACAAACACACGCACACACAGATTCCATGAAATGAAACTCCAAACTTCTGAAATTATTCCCTTAAGCAAACCGAAAACACGAAGAAAAACACGAACGGTTATCTCAATCGTAGCACTAACTTTTATTCTAACAATCATCCCTTTGTATTTCCCTTATTCCCAAAATTACAATCAACTCTCTTTATCCTTCCAAATCGGGTTTCAATCCCTCGATCACAATTCAATCCGATCAACAACCACTCCTCCGCAGCCAAACAACCCCAATCTCAGAGACGAAGCGTCCGAAGACTCCCCGAAGAATATTCCACCAGACGCCGCTGCTGCCACGTCAGCAAACTCGACATCGTCAAATGAAAAGCGCGGAGATGGCCGGGAGGGAAAACGGACAAGCGACGCGGTGGTGAAGGAGAAGAAGAAGTGCGACTTGTTTAGTGGGGAGTGGGTCCCGAATCCCGACGGGCCGTACTATACGAACACGACTTGCTACTCGATCCAGGATCATCAGAACTGCATGAGATTCGGGCGGCCCGATTTAGGGTTCATGAAATGGAGATGGAAGCCCGACGAGTGCGAGCTGCCGTTGTTCGATCCGATCGGGTTCTTGGAACTTGTCAGGGGGAAATCGTTAGCGTTCGTCGGTGACTCGGTGGCGAGGAATCATATGCAGTCTCTCATTTGCCTCTTGTCCACTGTAAGTGATCACTTGCCATACGTAATTATGTGTAAAAAAATCATTACAGTTTATTTTTCTGAATTAAAAAATAATATTTAGTTTATGCATATTGAAATAAATTTAATGGGCAGATAGATAGATACATTTGAGTAATTAATGTGTCAATTTAATTATATGATCAATATATTACACAACTTGTAATTAAGTTGGATTAATGAAATTAACTACTGCTATAGGATTACCAGTAATAGGAACTAACCAGAGTTAGACCCGGCCGGCTGGCAATTAAAATTAATTTGCAGAATAATGTAATGTAACAAATTGCAACTATTTATGTAGCTGACAGCTTGTATACTGCCATTTATGTGGTTATAATAAAATTTGTCAATGGATTAATGGATCCATTTCTGTGTTGATCAATAATTATATTAGTCAAGTTGTCATAATTAATAATTATAATGAATCTACAATAGGGTTGTATCTTAAAATATGATTATTTCTATGCTACACCCGGTGAAAGTTACACCGGGTGATTTTTTACGGTTGATTTACACAAACCCACATTGGTGTGTGTGTGTGTGTGTTTACTGTTTATGTGTATTTCTTAGTAATCTATATTTAATTAATGCATTCAAATCAGTAAAATTCAACCCAAATTCACTTATTTATTCAAATTTTACCAACAACATAACCATGAACCATGAGCTAATCTTAGTTAGTTTAATCTGTTTTTCTTCTTAGCCGCCTTTAATTATTATTTATTATATATGTATATTGTGTGTCAGCGATCGTGTGATGTTATTGGCATATGTAATAGTCGTGCAATTGCACCCTACAGCGATTTTTATTTTTATTTTTATTTTTATTTTTATTATTAAAATTGCATGTAATCAAATGCTAATGAATTTCCGGCCTCTAGAGTTTAAAAATAAATTCGTGAATATAACAATTATATATTAGATTTTCGTTTTAATTTTAAATTAATAAAAAAAAAAAATTGCAGGTGGGCCACCCTGTTGACATGTCAAAGCCGAAGGCCGGAAACAGGTTGTACGTTTACACAGAGTACAACTTCAACATCTCGATAATCTCGTCGCCGTACCTAATCAGAACGGAGAAAACCGTTCCCGGCGATTTCGCCACCCCTTTCAATCTATTCCTCGACGAATTCGACCAATCCTGGACCGGAAAAATCCACACGTTCGACTACATTATCATCTCCGCCGGCCAGTGGTTTTTCCGGCCGTCGTATTTCTACCTCAACCGAACCCTAATCGGCTGCCTGTACTGCCCGGAGGCAAACGTCACCCATCTCCCGTCGGCGTTCAGCTACCGTTGGGCTTTCCGGACGGCGTTCCGGGCGATTAACGGCGGCGCCGGCGTGGCTTATCTGCGGACGTTAGCGCCGTCGCATTTCGAGGGCGGGCCGTGGGATAAGGGCGGGGATTGTGTGCGGACGGGGCCTTACAAGAGGAATGAGACTGGTTTGGAGGAGTACAATATGGAGATGTATTCGGTGCAGTTGGAGGAGATGAGAATTGCACAGAAAGCAGGGAGGGGAACCGGAGGGAAGCTGCGTTTGTTTGACGCGACGAATATGATGGTGTTGAGGCCGGATGGGCATCCCAGTAAATACGGGCATTGGCCAGTGGCAAATCGGACAATTCCTAATGACTGCGTTCACTGGTGCTTGCCTGGCCCGATTGATGCTTGGAATGATTTGTTGCAGGAGTTGTTAAAAAGAGAAGTCAAAATACAAAGTAAAATTACCTGAAATTGGATTTATGTTTGACTGAGTGGGCCTATATTTAAATCTTTGTTTGACCGTAACAAAGGCCCATTCAATCGGACCGGAAAAAATATTGGTATATGAATTTACTAAAATGGGCTTTTATGACTGCCTTTTTTTTTTCTTTTTTTTTTTTCTCCTTTTGTAATTTTCGAAATAGTTTTTAAATTTCCGAAGTATTTTGAAATATAGAAATGATCATCAATCTTGATTTATACATTCTTGAAATTTCTCTATCCTTATATGTTTAAGGATGTTAGAATTTATTTCGTGCAGATATAAATTATTTGTGTCAGATTCAGTTTTTCGTTAATGTTGCGTGAAGTGTTGCAACAGTTCGTGAAGCAGTTCGTAAAAACAGAAATAAACGAGACACAAATTTTAATGTGGTTCGGATACAATTGTACCCTACATCCACGGGGACCTGCAAATAAAATTTACTAATTTTTAGTTTTACGAATACAATAATAGGACTTAATCAAAATACAAAGACTCCCTCTTCGTTGACGCCGTTCTTGTATACTACGCTGAATTATAAATCTTCAATTTGCAGCACGTCCCTTGCTCCGCACGGTTGAACTCCCTTCAACGCTGAATCCCTCAGTCGGCGGATCGATCTCCTCCCGAGATCTGTTTAAGCCCCTCTCCCGAAGAACCGATCTTCTTTTTATATAGAAGAAACAAACTTGTGATACTCCTTGAATCTTGGTGTCTTCACCACAAAGCCTTGAAGCCGGTATATTTTCTATGAAAATCACGTATCACGATGGAGCAATAAAAACGAGAGCCAAGAATATTTTCTCTGTATATTTTCTCTCGATAAAAAATCACTGTGGGAGCAACAAAGAAAAGAGAAATCTTTTTCTCTCAATAAAATGCACAACAACAACAAAGAAAACAGAGATATGTTTTCTCCAAAAAAGACGTCCAGCACTAACGTATATTTGCTCCACTTTTATAAGCCTGATAAAAGAATCCTACAAGAGTCCAACATAAAATACGTATCAGGCATATTAGGATATAAATCTTATTGAAAGATATTAACTCCTATTCAAACACCGATTCCCAAAAATATATAAAATACCAATTAATAACAAATAATAAGAAAACATTATCTCTTGATTCTCACGGTGTGAAATATATGTAAAAAATGAATTCTTCTTTCACAAGACTTCTACACAAGTCATTAAGTTAAGAATAACTCTTTTTAATCAATAAGATAGTTTCCTATATAAAAGAAACAATTAATGACAAATTAAAGAATTAAAGTAAACAAGGAGACTCCCCTTTTGTGTTTTACGGTACATAAGGATTTGTTGCACAAGTCGTTACTCATCCCTTGTTTATTAGAATCCAATTAGATTCTAACAAAGGAAAATATACTCGACTCTGATTGTGTTTGAGCTCAAAGCCTATTAGTTTTTCCTATCTTGCATGCAACCTGGTATCTTGTGAGTAAAAGTGTGATGGTGGTCTTCCAAATGTGCGATCTCTTTGACCTGTCTATCTCTGACGAACGTTTTGCCTATCTCAATCATCTTTCTTCACTAGAATTTGGGCCATAAGGTATATGGGTTACCTCGGTTTTGGACTTAACTTTTATTCTTCATTGGACCTTGGCCCATCGATCTTGAATATGGGAAGCTTGACCCAAAGGTGCCGAGTTGATCCCTTCCTATCGGTGCCAGTTTCACACGCACAAGTAAAACAATATAACAGCAAAAGAAAAAAATGGTTATTTTTCTAACTTTAAAATACTTTGTATTTTAAATTTTCTTTTTACTAACCAAAATGTGAAGGTTCAATCAAGCATAGAATGATAGAATAAATGCATTGATGGGTGGTTAATTGTTATATCCTGGGGTGCAAAGAAGCAAAGAGGATCGAGAATTGGAATGAATGAGAAGAAGAAGAATGGGATTGAGATGAATTGGGGGCTGAAGAAGAAGAGGAACCCTAGAATTGCTAAAGGAGGAGTCTTGGCACAATCGGGAGTTGAGGAAGATATTGAAGGACAAAACGATGTCGCTTTGGTTGGACCGGATTTCGGGGCTAAGGGCCGAGTTTAGCAGCCCACTTATGTTATTTGTTTAATTCTATTGGGCCCGTTTGTTTGTTTAAACCCAATAGTTATTTTGTCTATTTTGTTTTAAGTTCTGCTGATGTTATTGTAATGGGCTAGGGTAGAAATATTCCCTGTGTTGGAAAGGGGTATTTATACCACATTTAGGGTGAGGAATGTTTTTTATGAAAAGTTTCACTAATCCTTTCCTTTTCTACTTTCTTCTTTCCCAAGTCTTTCTATTCCTATCTCAATTCTTCAATCTACACAGTAATTACAAATATTATCATAAATTACAATAAACAAATATTATTATATCCGTGAATCTTGACATTAATCTGGGCCATTCAGGGCTTAATCGAATGGTCCAGACATTTTAATGCGTTAATGGGTGGTAATTGTGGGCTACTTATTGGGCTTAACATCCAAATTGTCCCCACAAATTTCATATGGGCTGCCGCTCTTGAAACTTGCTCCAAGGCGAAATCCCTCGCCCCCAGGGTCCCCATCCCTTGGCCCGACAAGGATTGATGGAGGAATGTAAATCATGGTAACTCAACGACCCGTTAACGTAGCGGACCCGGACCTGGTGCCCACAAGGAACCAATCTCATTGGAGTTGAAATTCCCACACTGCCGCTCTTGAAACTTTATTTGCCTTTCTATTGTCCAAAAAGAAAAAAGAAAAAAAGTATTTGACTTTCTTGGGGGTGGGGGATAGGGTTGGGGGTGGTAGGTAGGTAGTGGAGGGGTGCAACTACCCTAATACACTCTCTTAGTCAAATTAAGCTAGCTATCAAAGACCAAAGAATAATTCAATAGGTGAACTTAATATCATTAAATATATTGCTAATTGGGCATTTTCTTGTAAATGGAATGGATTTGTCTCCATCTATTCTTTTCCTTCCATTTATTTTTGTGATGGAGGTTTTCCGGTTGTGGATTCTTTAATTTTCTAAGTCTTAATACAAGCATTTTACTCATTACTTGTTTGGGTAATTATAGTCACCATTTCTTTTAAATATTTTTACATAAAATTTATGTAATTCGCTTATTTATCGAACCAAATCGTATATTTAGTTCGGTAAACAGTATGAAATGTAGGCGTATCGAAATTTCAGTTTGGTTTTTACCGAATTAACATCCATAAATTTACCTCTAGAGGAGTCTTTTCGTAAGATAATACATAGTTGATGGGTGGCTGTAATTACCCTAACAAGAGAGGGGTTCTCGTAATTTAACCATAACTCGGGATTTGCCATAATTTGCCCTTAAATATATAATTATATTGCGGTCATGCTTATATAAAATTAAATAAAATCATTAAGGATATATTGATTTTTCAATTTTATAATAAGATCTGGTCTAATAAAATATGTGATTTTGTAGGATATGAAATATTATAAGTGTTGATTTTGGTTCATGTAAACATCGTGACAGAATCCAAAATCAAGCAATTAGTCGGATGCATGACTAGTTGTAATCTGACTTCAAATTAAATTATGAAACAAAAAAATTGGCATTTTTTCTCAAGTGAAAATTTGATACTTACATGGGAATAAATTCATTTTAGATCATTTAATTAGTTTAGTAGTAATTAATCACATGAGATTTAATTTACTTGGGGTTAATTTTTTTGTTGCATACATGATCAACTGTGAATCAAACATAATATTAATTTCTACTCCATTTGTTTAATTAATTATTCTCCTTTTTTTTCTGATAAGTTGCTCCATTTGTTTTCTTTAAGTCAACTAGAGTTAATATAATAGCAAACTAAAGGACTGTATTGATTAAACTTAACCATGTGCCTTGATTACCGTTACTAATTAATACCCCCAACGCTACAATAATATAATTAATTAATTAATTAATTAGATATGACATCTCATTAGTCTAAATTATTTATTCTCGTGGCTTCTATATTTTTCCAATAAATAAAAAATAATAATAATAAATTAATAATTGTAATAATACATATACTCTATGACCAACTTATATACAATAGTTTCTCAACTCTTTCCCCAAAACATAATTATTATTCCAAAATCACCTTCTTCAAGAAGTCGCAACTTTCTTTTTTTTCTCCCACACCTTCTAATTCAAGCTCCATAACTATGGAGCTAACCGCAAAAAACAATAAAAAAATAAGGAATACGGTAATCCTAATCGGGACAGCGTTAATCTTGATTACAGTCATCCGCCTCAACTATCCATTATTGCAACAGAGTCCTTCTCTGTCGAGCTACAAGGAATATTCCTCGGTGGTTCATGCAGGACGAGACATTAAGCTAACGAATAATCAAGAGGAATGCGATATCTTCACGGGCGAATGGGTACGGAATACGGACGCTCCGTATTACACGAACAAGACGTGTTGGGCCATCCACGAGCACCAAAACTGCATGAAATACGGGCGGCCCGATTCGGATTTCCTCAAGTGGAAGTGGAAGCCCGACGGGTGCGAATTGCCCGTTATGAACCCGTATCAGTTCTTGGATATGGCCCGGGACAAGACAATCGCCTTCGTTGGTGATTCTGTTGGGAGGAACCAAATGCAGTCCATGATTTGCCTTCTATCCCGGGTTAGTATCGTCTTTTGCCAATTTATATATTTAAATTCTGCTTGGTTAATTATATATCATTTAAAGCTGTATCTATCGTGACATCTGTGCTTGGCGTGGGAATTTTCTTGTGGTTTAATTTAATTTGCAAGTGGATAAGCATTCACATACACATACATATATATGTGCATATAATTAATATATATGATTTTTTTTTTTTGTTTGGATTTTGGGTTCTTGATTGATTAATTTAGTGGGTTTAGTGTTTACGTTCACATTAATTGTTGTAATTAAGGAGAGAATTATTGAAGTGTGAGAAAAGGGTTATTAGTTCAACTATCAAGAACTCAATTATTGATTTATTTGAAGGTTTAGGTAGATTAGGACAAAAGGATTACATCACTAATAACGACTAATTGCTAGGTGGTTGCTAAAATTAAAAAGAAAATATTAAGATATTATTTTTCTATTATATATTATTGAGAGAAATAAAAAGAAAAGAAATAATTGATGTGTATATATAGATAGATAAGATGATAAAAAAGAGAGTGGGCTTTCTCTCCACCAGGAACAAACAGTACAAAATAATATCATGAGCCATGCATGGTGAGCCGGATTTTGAGCCGGTTCTCCTTGTCTTCTACTTAAAGCAAACTACCTTAACTTTTCTTAATTTTATTTATATTTATATTTATATTTATATACACTTTATTGAATTATTGATTAATGAAAGCTAAAAGGAAGACAGCTGGATTTGTTGGATTAATCTTGGACACTTGTGTGTTTATTGTTATTCTCTGATACTACTACTACTGAAAAAAGATAGACAAGAAAATATTATTCCTCAAAATTAGGTATTATTATTCTATTTTATTTCATTTTCCAATCAATTAAAACAATTATGAATGAAAATAGAATAATAATAAGGGAAGATGCCAAAGTACAGGGAATCAAAGAACGTGAGCAGCTCAACAATTCCAAGATCCATAATTCAAATTTCAAAATGGTCCTCTTCAAGATTTGGTGACTGAATTTATATTTTAATTAAATATTTATATTTATGTATAGTACCAAAATAAAAGTTTGTGCAAATGTCAGTTTTAGTAAAAAAAAAAGCTGAAAAGTTCATGTGCTTGTACATGTGACCACTTTTAATTTTCCCAAAGTGTAAACATTATGACATATTCTTTTTGCAATGCTGCGCCAAATCTCAAATATATTTATTCCTTTTTATTATTATAAATTTGATTATTAATGTTGATGAATTTTTAATTAATTTAATCAATTTTTACGAATTTAAAGTTGAATTATACAATTACAGGTTGAATACCCAATTGATGAATCCCCAACTACGGATGAGCACTTCAAGCGGTGGACATACGTGAATTACAATTTTACCCTCGCCTACTTTTGGACGCCGTTTCTGGTAAGATCCGACGAACGAGATTCCGACGGCCCGACCCACACCGGAATCTTCAACCTCTACCTCGACGAGTTCGACGAGTCGTGGACGAGTCAGATCGACGAGTTCGACTACGTCATCCTCAACGCAGGCCACTGGTTCACCCGCACCGCCGTCTACTACGAGAACCGCCGCATCGTCGGGTGCCGCTTCTGCCAGATCCCCAACATCACCGACCTCCCCATGACCTACGGCTACCGCCGCGTCTTCCGGACGGCGCTGAGGGCCATTAACGGCCGGAAAAACTTCAACGGCGTGGTGTTCCTCCGGACGTTCGCGCCGTCGCACTTCGAGAACGGGATGTGGAACGAAGGAGGAAACTGCCTGCGGCGGCGGCCGTACCGGAGCAACGAGACGATCCTGGAGGGACTGAATTTGGATTTCTACATGATTCAATTGGAGGAATTTAGGGCTGCGCAGAGAGAGGGGAAGAAGAAATTCCGGCTACTGGACACAACGCAGGCGATGCTATTGAGACCCGACGGGCACCCGAGTAGATATGGGCATTGGCCCGAAGAGAAAGTGACGCTGTATAATGACTGCGTGCATTGGTGCTTACCCGGGCCCATTGATTCATGGGCCGATTTTTTGGCCCATATGTTGAAGATGGAGGCCCGAAAAACCTCCGCTGAGAGACCATTTCAACGACAAAAGAAAATGCATTGAATTTCTTTTTTTAATTGTTTTGGGGGAAATTATATTATTTAAAAAATGTATTTAATATAGTGGTTTTTGGTTAATGTCTACGAAATCTCTCTTATTTTACCAGCTTCATTACGAAATTGAAAATAATTTTGCTATGTTTATGGATCATTTGAGTTTTATTTCTATTGAAAATTGCTAGAAAATTTAATTGTGTGATAAGTAGGGAGTAATATCATCATGATAACCCAATACATTTTGGGGGACCCATCCCTACGATATGTATAAATATTGTCTTCAAGTACAACGAAAAGGGATCATGTATTCATAATATACCCTCAATCTTAACATACTTCTCTATACTTATATAATTTACCATGATTCTCACTGACTTGAGCACGACTGGGAGAGATGGACCAAGCCGAGGGCACAGAAAAAGCGGAGGGAAGAGGGCACTTCCCATCCCCAGCCACCCTAGTTGTACGAAGAGGCCAGGAGCATGAAAATCGTGAGCAAGCGGCCCCAACCTAAGAGAGAGGCTTGCCTCACAAATCCTAAATAAGTTGACGTCGTCGTCGCGCAAATGGTCAGAGAGCACCAGAGCTGCCGTTGACTGAAGAACGACTCAATCCACATTTCCACTAATTAATATACCGCTCTATCTAGATCCTCGGCCCGAATACTATAGGACATCGAGAGCGAGCCCAGGGTATGGTGGCCCTCCACGTGCTCGAAAAGGCCTAGGAAATATCCCAATTACCCTATTGCTAATACACTCTCTTAGTACAATTAAGCTACCTATCAAAGACCAAACAATGATTCGGTCGGTGAGCTTAATATCATTAAATATAATTATATTGCGGATCACGCGTTTATATAAAATTAAATCAAATCATTATAAAGAAAAAAAAAACTCAAATCGAATCATTAAAATTATATTGGATTTTAAATTTATAATAAGATCCCGTGTAATAAAAAATGTGATTGTGTAGGATATGAAATATTATTAGAGCTGATAATTGGTTCGTGTAACATCGTGGCAGAATCCAAAATTAAGCAAACAATCTGATGCCGGGGTGCCTGGAATCTGACTTCAAATTAAATCATCTAATAAAAAAGTTGGTTTTTACAATCAAACAACACTACAATATGATATCTTATTTTTTTTTTTATTGCAGACATGATCAAGTTTGAATATTGTAAGTCGAACATGATATTATAATATATCACTTTGAATTCAATGATGTATTAAATATCTCAAATCTCATTTAGAGTTAAAAATTATTTTAGTTTTGGTTAAATAGTTTTTTTCATACAATAATAATAATAATAATAATAATAATAATAATAATAATAATAATAATAATAATAATAATAATAATAATAATAATAATAATAATAATAATAATATATTCTGATTGATTGCCTATATCATTTAAAGCTGCATCTATCGTGACATCTGTGCTTTGCATGAGAATTTTCCTGTGGTTTAATTTGCTAGTGGATAAGCATTGACATATAATTAATAAAATGATTTTTTTTTTTTTTTTGGATTTTGGGTTTTTGATTAATTATTGTGTTTAAGGGTCACATTAATTGTTGTAATTAAGGAGAGAATTATTGAAGTGTGAGAAAGGGTTAGTTCACCTAAGAGGGTAAGCTGGCGATTTATTTATTTTCAAAAAATCCCATCAAGAACTCAATTATTTCAAGGCATAGGAAGATTAGGACAAAATTAAAGGATCACATAACTAATTAATAACGACTACTTGCTAGTTGCTACAATTCAAGAAAATCGTAAGACACTGTAATAATTGTTATTATATTTAATCTATTACTCTATATACTATATTGATTTTTGTTAAAAAAGAAATGAAATTATTGATGGGGTATATAGATAAGATGTGAAAAAGAATGTTTGCTTTCGAAACAGTACAAGATAAAATCATGAGCCATGCATGGTGAGCCGGTTATCCTTGTCGTCTACCTAAACCAAAGTACCTTGGCTTTACTTCATTTATTTTTTAATCAATTTATATAAATATATATATTATAGATATATGATTATTTTCTCTTTATATTTTATTTTTGGTACTACAACAAATCATAATTCCATTGGTAACATAGGAAAAAAGACAGCAAAAGTTGAATTATTTATTAATGAAATAAAGCTAAAAGGAAGATAAGATAGCCTGGATTTGTTAGATTAATCTTGGACTGGACACTTGTGTGATTATTATTCGCAAAAACATAATTTCTCGAAATTATTAGTATTAATAACTTTTCAATAAAACCAATTATGAATGGAGATAAGAAAATTAATTTATAATATTAAAAAAATTAATTAACTTGTGTTTTTATCAATTTTTATGAATTTAAGTTTAATTTGTGTTGCAATTTGAGGTAGAATACCCTATAGATGTCTCCCCAACTTCGGATGACCACTTCAAGCGCTGGAAATACATAAATTACAATTTTACCCTCGCCTACTTTTGGTCCCCCTTTCTGGTAAGATCCGACGAACGAGACTCCGACGGCCCTACCCACACCGGCCTCTTCAACCTCTACCTCGACGAGTTCGACGAGTCGTGGACGAGTCAGGTCGACGAGTTCGACTACGTCATTCTGAACGCGGGCCACTGGTTCCCCCGCACCGCCGTATACTACGAGCACCGCCGCATAGTTGGCTGCCGTTGCTGCAAGATGCCTAACGTCACTGATTACCCGATGACCTACGGCTACCGTAGCCGCCGTGTGTTCCAGACGGCGCTGAAGGCCATCAACTGGCGGAAAAACTTCAACGGCGTGGTGTTCCTCCGGACATTCGCGCCGTCGCAATTCGAGAATGGGAAGTGGAACGAGGGCGGAAACTGCCCACGTCGGCGGCCGTACCGGAGCACCGAGAAGATTCTGGAGGGTGAGAATTTAGACCTGTACATGATTCAGTTGGAGGAATTAAGGGCTACGCAGAAGGTGGGGAAGAAGGAATTCAGGTTGCTGGATACGACACAGGCGATGCTACTGAGGCCCGACGGGCACCCGAGTAGATATGGGCATTGGCCCGATGAGAACGTGACGTTTTATAACGATTGCGTGCATTGGTGCTTACCCGGACCCATTGATTCGTGGGCCAATTTTTAGGCCCATATGATGAAGATGGAGGCCCGAAGAACCTCGGCTGCGAGACTCTTTCAGCGACAAAAGAAAAAGCACTGATAATTCTTTAAAAAAAATAATAATGTAATTATTTTTTTTCGGAAAGAAAAAATAATAATGTATATGCGAAACATCTCTTATTTTCCCACTTCCATTATTCTGCTTTCTAATTGGAGCTGCGAATAACGTAAACTGGTATAAGCCATTTGTCGAAAGAATCAAAACCGATAATTGCATTCGTTACTACAAACAATTGCGACGAGACACCAAAAATCAAATATGTGTACAATCACAAGTATATCAAATATAACTAATAACCAAACTTAAATGTGTATGTAGGGTTTCAGAATGATATTTTGATGAAAACCAATATGTCTAAAGCTAAAATGTAGAGCAGAAAAGCTGACCTGAGAAGCATTAACCTCTGCAAAGTCTCGTTTCGACCAGCGGTATGAATAGGAAGTTTCTGCCGAGGATCGACAGAGTAATCGGAAGATATATTTTTCTTGTAAGAACCACTTGTTCCAAAACAGTTCCTTGTATATAAACTGCTGCTTCCTATTCTTCTCCACATTTCGATTAACTTTTCAAGCTGCCTGAGCCTAAAATCACAAGATAAAAGACGAGTTAGTTATTATTAATGCAAATTTTTTTATACGAAAATGTACCTCTTACGATATAAAATAGCTTGAATAGTAAGAGATGTATCCTGTTTTGCAGCTAGTTGCTTGTTAATTGGCGCGGCCGTGCGGATTTCAAGCCTAAATCTCGCACGGCCGTCCGAATAAAAAAATCGGGCATATTAAATAGGGGTTTTCCAAACCACAATTCTCACAACTCTAATTCCTCTTAATTCGAACCCTAACCCCCTCTTTTCAAAATTTTCGATTTTCTTTGAACAAATTCGCCTAAATCCCACCAAATACACACACATAACACTCAAACATTGTTGCTTGTTGGTGATTTGTGCATGGAGGCTTCAAGAAAGGTGCATATTTCTCCACAAACCCACTCCACCAAGAACGCCCACAAGGTGTTCGACGAATTGCCCAAGTCAAGTTTGGGGGGAAATTTGCTACTCAATTCACTTCTAATCCCTTCCACACGCATTCTCAAGTCATGGGGAAACGAGGACGTGACGGGGAGGGCACCTCACAAGGCGAAGGCACTTTTAAAGGCAAGGGGAAGGGCAAGAAAACCGATCAAATTCCAACACCGGACGACGATGCTTTTTGTGTCGAAGGCGCCAGCGCTCGTTTTGAGAAGCAAAAAGTGAAAAAACTTGTGACGGAGCGTGCCTATGAGATCACCCTTCCACAATTTGCGCCGTTGCACCAAGAATTCCTACGACGAGGGTGGCAAGCATTATTGGAACCGGAGGGGTCGATCAATTTATTGTTGGTCCGCGAGTTCTACGCCAACACCCGTATCCTCCTAACAACGGATCAGAAATCGAGCACGGTTCGAGAAAAGCGGGTCGATTGGTGTGCCCAAGCAATCAACTCCTTCTATCACCTCCGACATGCGCCATTCAATTGGGAGCAAATGCAACTTGCGGTCACAAGAGATCAACTCGCCGAGGTGTTGTGCGATGGACCCCCAATTTGGTCCGAACTCTCAACCGAGGAGGCATACGAGTTAGAGTGGAAATGCATCCACCAAGTAGGCAAGGCGCCGAAAACAATAGTTAACCACCCTCAAACTTAAAATTCGCATTGACCTCAATGTGATTCGCCCGGGGTTTAAGGATAGAAAACATTTGTTTAAGCGTCGGGACCATCGTTGGGTTGCTCACCAACCCCACCTTGCGTATGAGCATCACCATCCTCTTCCTCATCCGAAAACTCGGGTACCGGCTCAAGAATCGGTGCGGGCAACGGAGCCGGTTCGGCGCACTCGGGATTGTCGCATGTCAAATGGCGCACAATGACTTGGAGCATCTTTCCCGACCACCGTTGGAGGGATTCGATCGTGATCAACTTGTGTTCCACCGTGGCAAGCCGATTTCTCGTGATCACCAACTCTCGTTCCATTCTTCTTTGAAAACGGTGTGAGAAGAATGGAGCGAGAGTTGGTGATCACGAGAAATCGGCTTGCCACGGTGGAACACAAGTTGAGCACGATCGAATCCCTCCAACGGTGGTCGGGAAAGATGCTCCAAGTCATTGTGCGCCATTTGGCATGCGACAATCCCGAGTGCGCCGAACCGGCTCCGTTGCCCGCACCGATTCTTGAGCCGGTACCCGAGTTTTCGGATGAGGAAGAGGATGGTGATGCTCATGCGCAAGGTGGGGTTGGTGAGCAACCCAACGATGGTCCCGACGCTTAAACAGTTGTTTTCTATCCTTAAACTCCAGGCGAATCACATTGAGGTCAATGTGAATTTTAAGTTTGGGGGTGGTTAACTATTGTTTTCGGCGCCTTGCCTACTTGGTGGATGCATTTCCACTCTAACTCGTATGCCTCCTCGGTTGAGAGTTCGGACCAAATTGGGGGTCCATCGCACAACACCTCGGCGAGTTGATCTCTTGTGACCGCAAGTTGCATTTGCTCCTAATTGAATGGCGCATGTCGGAGGTGATAGAAGGAGTTGATTGCTTGGGCACACCAATCGACCCGCTTTCCTCGAACCGTGCTCGATTTCTGATCCGTTGTTAGGAGGATACGGGTGTTGGCGTAGAACTCGCGGACCAACAATAAATTGATCGACCCCTCCGGTTCCAATAATGCTTGCCACCCTCGTCGTAGGAATTCTTGGTGCAACGGCGCAAATTGTGGAAGGGTGATCTCATAGGCACGCTCCGTCACAAGTTTTTTCACTTTTTGCTTCTCAAAACGAGCGCTGGCGCCTTCGACACAAAAAGCATCGTCGTCCGGTGTTGGAATTTGATCGGTTTTCTTGCCCTTCCCCTTGCCTTTAGAAGTGCCTTCGCCTTGTGAGGTGCCCTCTCCGTCACGTCCTCGTTTCCCCATGACTTGAGAATGCGTGTGGAAGGGATTAGAAGTGAATTGAGGAGCAAATTTCCCCCCAAACTTGACTTGGGCAATTCGTCGAACACCTTGTGGGCGTTCTTGGTGGAGTGGGTTTGTGGAGAAATATGCACCTTTCTTGAAGCCTCCATGCACAAATCACCAACAAGCAACAATGTTTGAGTGTTATGTGTGTGTATTTGGTGGGATTTAGGCGAATTTGTTCAAAGAAAATCGAAAATTTTGAAAAGAGGGGGTTAGGGTTCGAATTAAGAGAGAAAGAGGAATTAGAGTTGTGAGAATTGTGATTTGGAAAACCCCTATTTAATATGCCCGATTTTTTTATTCGGACGGCCGTGCGAGATTTAGGCCTGAAATCCGCACGGCCGCGCCAATTATCGGTTTTAGGCAGTAGCTGCTTTAACTTTCGGACGGCCGTGCGAGATTTAGTTAAGAAATCCGCAGGGCCGCGCCATTATGTGATTTTAGGCAGTAGCTTCCCCGAAATCTCACACAGCCGTGTGAGATTCCTGCCTCTTTCTTGCACGGCCGTGTGAATAATTGCAATTAGGTCCCTGAAAAATAAAAACTTCTTATTAGTGCCCCTAAAGTTTTTTTTTTTTTAATCGAAGAATTTAGATATATATATATATAAAGAGGCACATATATATCTATATCTCTTTTTTTTTTTCGAAGAAGAAAAAAGATCTTATAAGAATTTTTTGACCGACCTCCAAGGGATAATTATTCAAAAATCTCCACTTTTCTACCTTCTACATATTGGCTAAAAGAAAGAACACCTTTTCTCCGAGCCTCAAATCAAGGTTCTAAGGATAAATTCGACAAAAATGGTAGGCTTGAAAGGCTCAAACGGTTCAAAGAAGGCCCAAATCATATCCCAAATCACTTACTACCCAACACTTCGTATCATAAATGTCCTAAGGTGAGATTTAAAACCGAACAAAGCATGATTTAGCATAAATAAATTCCAAATTTAAAATGAAAAATCTTCAACCAAAGCAATGCACAAGGTGTGATTCCTAGCAATAATTCACTTCTACGTTCCGTTGAACCGAAAGCTAAACAAATATCTACTCCTTATCAACATAAAACAAGTAATCTCATCACACATTGACTAAAATCACAAGATAAAAGACGAGTTAGTTATTATTAATGCAAATTTTTTTATACGAAAATGTACCTCTTACGATATAAAATAGCTTGAATAGTAAGAGATGTATCCTGTTTTGCAGCTAGTTGCTCGATTAAGCTGTGAAGCTGTTTATCCGACGTTTTCTCTCGTTGACCTGTTGATGAAGAACATAGAAACGATGTATAGCTGATTTTAAAGATTTTGTTTTATGGAGACTATCGCTCGAGAATTGAAGCAGATATTTTCCATTTTGAAAGCAAACTATATGGGCAGATTTTTATTACTCACTGGTCACTGCTTTTAGGCCATAGATGAAAAGTAAACAAATACATAAAAACTCCAGTTTAAACTTATTGAATCCACAATTTCAGGCTAAATTCGATTTAAAACACACACACACACACACACACACACACACGATAGCTTATTGATGCTTTAACAGCAAAAGGTGATTGCAGAAGCAAAACAATAATGTTATTGGAAACCAGATAGTTTCCCCCAATTTTATATTTATGATTTTTTTTTTCTACATTTTTACTTCCTACGAATAGAAGAAGAATATGATTTTTCTACATTTTTACCCGCACCGCCGTCGACTGGCCGCTTCTGGCAGATCCCCAACACCACCGACCTCCCCATGACCTACGGCTACCGCCGCGTCTTCCGGACGGCGCTGAGGGCCATAAACTGCCGGAAAAACTTCAACGGCGTGGTATTCCTCCGGACATTCGCGCTGTCGCACTTCGAGAACGGGATGTGGAACGAGAGAGGGAACTGCCTGCGGCGGCGGCCGTACCGGAGCAACGAGACGATTCTGGAGATTCTGAAATTGGATTTTTACATGATTCAGCTGGAGGAATTTAGGGCTGCGCAGAGAGAGGGGAAGAAGAAATTGAGGTTGCTGGATACGACGCATGCGATTCCATTGAGACCCGACGGGCACCCGAGTAGATAGATATGGGCATTGGCCCGATGCTGTAATCCTGTATAATGATTGCGTCAACCGGGCCCATTGATTCCTGGGCCGTTTTTTTGGCCCATTTATTGAAGGTGGAGGCCCGAAAATCAAAGGCTGAGAGACTATTTCAAGTTTCAACGAACAAAAATGCATTGAATTTCAATATTCCTTTCTTTCTTTTTTATTGTTTTTAGGGAAATTATATTATTTAAAAACATTTATTCAATATAGTGGTTTTTGGTTAAGGTTTACGAAATCTCTCTTATTTTTACCAGCTTCAGATCAAGGTTGATAAATCGCATAATCAAATCGAAAATCATTTTGCTAAATTTATTAATCGTACGAGTTTTATTTTATCAGCAAGCATATTTAATGATGTCATGGCTAATGAATAGCCACATTTAAACAAGGGATTATTTGAGAAAACCCCCTCATATGCCTTTTATAGTTAGTGTAGGCCCAAAAAAATTTCTCCTTTTTGAGATAAATCCAAAGTTTTATTTATCAGCCTTTTTAATTACGATTTCTCTAGAATACCCTTATGTATTACCTTGTATAAATTTATGTTTTACTTTTTTTATTTGACAAAAACCAATTATTTAATATTAAATTAAATTATAATAATTCAATTACACCCTAACCCTATCACACGATCTCCATTTTTTTTAGTTTTCATTTCTTCTTCTCTATTCACGGCTCCACCTTCTTTCTTTTCTCCACCGAGGCCTTTTTCTCTTCTCTCTACCATCGTTGTGATATAGGCAAAATCTCGTTTCATGATGATAAGTTTTATCGATCTCGATTCATCGCCGATGGCATATTCAGTCGAAACCCTGCATTTTCAGTCGATTCATCCGGTGTTAACCAACCCTTTTTGCCTCCATCCCTTGTTCGAAGCTCGGTAAGTTCCATTTACTCGTATTTTGATCAGTATTCACAAATCACAGTTTCAATGGCGGCATCATGTTATTAACTCCTGATCATTGTCTGTGTTTTTCCCCCTTTTTTTCTTTTGATTCATGGAACTCGGAGTCTAAAAGATTTGATTTTTTTGGTTGTATTCGGAATTGCTTGATGACGTCATTTTAGCTAATTAATTCTTAGAATTAGATCAGGGCTTCCTTATTATAATAAGAGTCTGCAAAGAGTAAAACTCAATGCCATTTTGTTTGCTTTTGTTGGTAATGTTTTCCCCTAATTTAGTCACAGTAATTCGTACCTTAGAACTTAGTTTTTCGAATGTGTTTTATGGATGCATCCTAATATCAGTTCTTGGGAGGTTTGGGACAATGCTGCAGTTTAATTGGTTCAAAGACGACGGATTCTATTCAATAAAAGTTGTAAAATCGGGCATAGATTTTATAGTGGAACTTCTTACCTCAGTTATTCCGGAAAGATGCCTATTTGTAAAAGAGGAATGGTATATTCAGTGGCGTCGATATTCGATGATTTCCTTTATATATGCTTTCATTTGTTTTAAGTGTTTTATAATAGTGATTTTGATAAGACTAGTGGATCTCAAGGTATTGGTTACGAATTTAATTTCCAATGTTTTACTATCTATCATTATTGTCAAGCTCTATTGTCAAGCTCTATGATTAATATTTGGTACCTCTCTTGATTTTAAATATGGAACCATGTTTTTGTGAGTAGGGGATAAATTTGATGTCGTCTGTCATCATCCACACTTTGGCGGATGTGTTGTTCAACGCCAACACGCCACCGTCGTCTCAGGATCTTCTTCGTCATCCTCGCAAAGAAGAGCAGTAATCTGCTTGTGGTCAGAGCCACCAACCACCGCCTTCATATCTGGCGATCCATATAACGGCGCCAAGGCAATATAGGCACCGCCATCAGGCGATTCAAATAGTAGATTATGTTTTTTTATTTGTTATTTTTTTTAGTTGTGTCAGTAGTAATCAGTAGTGGATTACGTATGTTTTTAGTGGTTTTGGATAAGTTTGTCGTGAATTTTGGTAATTTCATAGTGGATATCAATAATTTCGTAGTGGATTTCGGGCAATTTTCGTTGTGGATTTTGATAGTTGTAGTGGATTTTGATATGTTTGTAGTGGATTTTCGTAATGGAATACATTAATTACGTAGTGGTTTTCGTTAATTGTACAGTGGTTTTCGTTTATTGCATAGTGGTTTTTGTTTATTTGCATAGTGTTAAAAACACTGTATGAGTTGATAATATACATGTCACTGTTGTATTTAATGGTGTAAGTTTACTCAATCCTTACGTATTAGTGGTTTTTGTTTTTGTTTCTATGTGACAGAATATGGACATAAAAGAAGGAGATTGAACAAAACGGCACGTACAACTTTAATTTGGAGTGGTTATGTATGAGCTATTGATGGGTCGAAAAATTGAGGAAAACGAATCAGATGGGGCTCTATTTGATGTAGTACTCATCTCCATGTATATTTTAGATCGCCGAAGAGTGGATTTATAATTCTCACGTGTCATTAAATAATGAATTATACTTACAGTAAATAGTGGATTTAATTTTTTGGCAAACCTGCTGGAAATAAAATGACTTTTAAAAAACTGAAATTTTCAATAAGTTTATAGTGAATTTTCGTAATAGATAATGTTAATTAGTTAGTGGTTTTCGATAAGCTTATAATGGATTTTCGTAACCAACTACGTTAATACATAGTGGTTTTCGATAAGTTTATAATGAATTTTTGTAATGAAACACATTAATTACATAGCGGTTTTCGTTAATTACATAGTGGTTTTCGATAAGTTTATAATGATTTTTTTGTAATGGAATAAATACATTACTTACATAGTGATTTTCGTCAATTACATAGTGGTTTTCGATAAGTTTATAGTGGATTTCAATTGTTAAAAACTTTGTTTTTTAAATCAAAATGTCAAAAGAGAATTTAAAAAAAAAAAAATTAAAAATCAATTTTTAAAAACGAAAATATTTTTTTTTAAAGAAAATCAAAATTTTATAATTTTCTTATAAAAAACGCTTCAGAATAAAAAAATAAAAAAAACAAAAAAAAAAACACACAGTTTAATCAAAATTTTAAAAAATAACTTCTGCAAAAAAAAAAAAAAAGTCAACTAAAAACAGAATTAAAAAAACGTAATTTTTTTTTAATTGAAATGGCATAAGATTTTTTGAGAGATTTTGGGGATTAGGCGAATTTTTAGGGGAGTTATTTAGGGAAAATAAATTAAACATTAAAATTAAAAAATACACTACAAGGGTAATATAAGTATTTTGCTATGGGAGGGGGTTATCTCAAAAATGGAATTATTAATTGGACTTATCCCTCTTAGGAAATTGAGTGAGGGGTTTATCTCATATAACCCCTTTAAACAATAACTGTTTTTTTTTTTTATGTTTTTGTTTCATATTACCGTTTTAACATTATTAATGCAACTCTAAGCATTAATTATCTCTTATAAATCATTAAATCATAAAGGTTGTTCTAATCATTTTTATATTAATATTTTATTTTATTTTTAAATCAAACTACACTTATTGAATTTCTTAATTTTGTGAAAAGTAAAAAGAGACATTTATAAATAATATCTCAACTTAAACCTCAATTTTTCAATTCTCATTTAGTGTTGAAAAATATTAGCCTTTGTTAAATATTTTTTTCATAAGATTCAAAATTAATAATAATAATAATAATAATAATAATAATAATAATAATAATAATAATAATAATAATAATAATAATAATAATAATAATAATAATAATAATAATAATAATAATAATAATAATAATAATAATAATAATAATAATAATAATAAATAAATAAATAAATAAATAAATAAATAAAAAATAGTGTATGGGCCAATTTATAAAATAGTTTCACAATAAGTCAATAATTATTGCAAAATGTATATTCTTATCCAGTCTTCACTTTCTTTGACCTTTGTCTCCCACACCTTCAATTTCAACTTCAAGCTCCAAATCTAGCTATGGAGCAAACCATAAAAAACAACAAAAAAATAAAGAATAGTGCTATACTACTAATCTCTACAGCATTAATCCTCATCACAATAATCATCCATCTCAATTATCCATTAATATTTCTTCAGAGTCCTTCTCTATATTCGAGCTACAAGCAAAATTCCTCGGTGATTCATGCAGGAGGAGATATTAATAAAACCGATGATCACGAGAAATGCGATATCTTCACGGGCGAATGGGTACGGAATGCGGATGCTCCGTATTACACGAACACAACGTGTTGGGCAATCCACGAGCAGAATAACTGCATTAAATACGGGCGACCCGATTTGGATTTCTTGAAGTGGAGGTGGAAACCCAACGGTTGCGAATTGCCCGTTTTGAACCCGTATCGGTTCTTGGATATGGCCCGGGGTAAGAAAATGGCATTTGTCGGTGATTCTGTGGGGAGGAACCATGTGCAGTCTATGATTTGCCTTTTATCCCGGGTTAGTATGGTCATTTGCCAATTTATATTTTACCAATTTCATACACACACACACACACACACACACACACACACACACACATTAATTCATTCTGCTTGCTTATATATCATTTAAAGCTGTATCTATCGTGACATCTGTTTTTGGCGTGAGAATTTTCATGTGGTTTAATTTGCATGCAAGTGGATAAGCTAGCATTAACACACACACACACACACACACACATATATGTGTGTGCATATAATTAATATGAATTTTTTTTGATTTTGGTTTAATTGATTAATTAG
Organism: Erythranthe guttata; assembly: GCF_056151865.1. Taxonomy (NCBI): domain Eukaryota; kingdom Viridiplantae; phylum Streptophyta; class Magnoliopsida; order Lamiales; family Phrymaceae; genus Erythranthe; species Erythranthe guttata. Next base: position 1,955,430 of record NC_142540.1, read on the forward strand.
TGTGTTTAGTGTTTACGTTCACATTAGTTGATATAATTAAGGAGGGAATTATCGAAGTGTGGGAAAGGGTTAGTGTTACTTATTTTTCAAAAAATCCCATCAAGAACTCAATTATTTCAAGGTTTAATTTAGTTTAAGGTAGATTATGACAAAATTAAAGGATTGCATCACTAATTAATAACGACTGCTTTGCTAGTTGCTGCGATTCAAGAAAATAGTAAGGCACTGCAATAATTGTTATTATATTTATTATATTGAATTTTTGTTAAAAGAAATGAAATTATTGGTGAGTGTATATATATGGATAAGATGATAAAAGGCATGTGGGGCTTTAGATCTCAACCAGAAACTGTAGGTCAGTAGGACATAAATACATATATATATTTTATATATATGTATATATTTATAGATCTATGATTATTTATACTTTATTGAATTATTGATTAATGAAAGCTAAAAGGAAGACAGCTTGGATTAGTTGGATTAATCTTGGACACTTGTGTGTTTATTATTCTCAAAAACATTATTTCTCAAAATTATTAGTATTAATATTTTTTCAATAAAACCAATTATGGATGATAAGAAAAATATATTTATAATAATTAAAAGAAAATTTAACTTGTGTTTATATCAATTTTTACGAATATGTGTTGCAATTTCAGGTAGAATACCCGATAGATGTCTCCACAACTTCGGATGACCACTTCAGACGCTTGAGTTACGTAAATTACAATTTTACCCTCGCCTACTTTTGGACCCCTTTTCTGGTAAGATTCGAAGAACGAGACCCCGATGGCCCGGCCCACACCGGCCTCTTCAACCTCTACCTCGACGAGTCCGACGAGTCGTGGACGAGTCAAATCGACGGGTTCGACTACCTCGTCCTCAACGCCGGCCACTGGTTCCCCCGCACCACCGTCTACTACGAGAACCGCCGCATCGTCGGCTGCCGCTACTGCAAGCTGCCCAACGTCACCGAGTACCCAATGGCCTACGGCTACCGTTACGCCTTCCGGACAGCGTTTAAGGCCATCAACGGGCGGAAAAACTTCAGCGGCATGACGCTCCTCCGGACATTCGCGCCGGCGCACTTCGAGAACGGGATGTGGAACGAGGGCGGAGACTGCCCGCGGCAGCGGCCGTACCGGAGCAACGAGAAGATTCTGGAGGGTGATAATTTGGATATGTACGTGATTCAGTCGGAGGAATTAAAGGCTGCACAGAAGGAGGGGAAGAAGGAATTCAGGTTGCTGGATACGACGCAGGCGATGCTACTGAGACCAGACGGGCACCCGAGTAGATATGGGCATTGGCCTGATCAGAACGTGACGTTTTACAATGATTGCGTGCATTGGTGCTTACCCGGACCCATTGATTCGTGGGCCGATTTTTTGGCCCATATAATTAAGATGGAAGCCCGGAGAACCTCCGCCGAGAGACTCTTTCAGCGATAGAAGTAAATGCACTGAATTTCGTCGATCCTTTCCTTTTTTTTCCCAAGATAAATATATGAATATTAACAAACTCTACTACTTTATTCGGAGTATCTTAACAAACTCCTTCAACTGTGATTATATTAATAGATAGATCACATACCGGAAACAAATTCCAGATAACGAAAACTGGTATATGTTTTTTGTCGAAAGAATCAAAACCCATAATTGCATTCGTTTCTACAAATAATTGTGACGAGACACCAAAAATCAAATATCTGTACAACCACACGTGTATCGAATATAACTAATAATCAAACTAAAGTGTATATAGAGAGGTTCAGAATGATATTTTGATGAAAACCAGTATGTGTAAAACTAAAATATAGAGCACAAAAGCTGACCTGAGAAGCATTAACCTCTGCAAAGTCTCGTTTCGACCAGCGGTATGAATAGGAAGTTTCTGCCGAGAATCGGTAGAATAATCGGAAGATATATTTTCCTTGTAAGAACCACTTCTACCAAACCGATTCCTAGTATATAAACTGCTGCTTTCTATTCTTCTCCACATTCCGTTCAACTTTTCCAGCTCCATTTCTTTGATATGGATTTCACCCATGAGACCTTCTGCCTGAGCCTAAAATCACAAGGTAAAAGACGAGTTATTATTAATGCAAAAATTATACAAAAGAGGCACCTCTCTATAGTATTGAATAGCTTGAGTTAGTAAGAGATATAACCTGTTTTGCAGCTAGTTGTTCAATTAAGCTGTGAAGCTGTTTATCCAGTGTTTTCTCTCGCTGAGCTGTTGATGAAGAACATAGAAACATGTAAACCTGATTTTAAAGATTTTGTCTTATTGAGACTATCGCTCAAGAATTGAAGCACATATTTTCCATTTAAAGACAACTATACGGGCAGATTTTCCATTACTCCCTGCTTTTGCACATGATTTTTCACAAGAGTATTCTGTTCTGGTGGCGTTTTAGCCCATGGGTGAAACGTAAAAAATAAATCAATCCTCTCATTTAAACTTATGGAATCCGCGTTTTCAGGGGGGCGGTTTTCGATTTAAATAAACACAATAACTTATTGCTGTTTTAACAGCAAGAAGCGACAGCGGAAGCCAAAACCATAATGGTATTGGAACTGTGTAGGATGTGGCCCTTTAACCACGTTAAATGGTATTAAACAGCCTGCCAAATAGTTTCCCCCAAATTTGTATTTTAATTATCTTTTTCTCTATGTTTGCTCCTTTAGTGAACCACCCGTACATAGATGCATTCTTTCTTTGGTTAGGAAACATGGGAAAAGCGACCAACTACTAACAAAACAAACAGCTCCTTATCGAAATTGGGGGCTAACTACTTCATTAGCCAAAACATTAATAACCAGTAAGATCAAATTCTCAAGTATTTGCCAACTTCTAGACCTACCCCCACCCCCTTCACATTCTTCCATTTAAATGGTCATAGTTGGTGCTAATATGCTGCCATTGTTTCTCCGAACGCGAGAATTGTCAATTAAATAGAGCACAGGTATTAGACGAAGTACCTGGAGTAGGTTGCTTCAATGCATTATCTTGGACCCGTTGCCACTCTTTCTCCAATTCTTGAACAATCTCTTCCATTGAGGCCTATAAATGAAACAGAATTTCATCAGTTCAAATTAAACGAAACACCACAGAACTTATAGTTAACCATGCAACAGACCAGTTCCTTTTTCTTGTTATCCAACTTCTCCATTAGTGCTGATTTGGGAGCTTCTGCTTCTTCTTGCACTCCAACTGTTAATGATTGGGATTCATTAAGCACTTCAGTTGATTCCCCTAAATTTTTAGCATCCACAGATGATTTTGCTCTTTGCCACTCTTCTTCCAGGTTTCTCTCAATCAAGTCCATTTCCTGCAAAGAATAGTTTGTAAGTTATCCTCGTTCACTTACATATATCGGATTACATTGGATTGGAGTGACTCCTTACTAACTAACTAATTATTTAGTTAACGAGATACTCGGTTTCATTGTATTAGATCTAGTGTTAAAAGCTGAAATTTCTCAATAAAATCCAAACATATTACTACCTCCAACTAATTTAGTCAATTGGACTTAATAAGAACTATGAGTGCAGAAATACGTAAAAGTCGAGGGAAATTAAACTCTGACCTTCAACTTACTTCGCAAGGAATCTGCTTCGTGCAACTTCTCCTGAATTTTAATTTCGCAATTGGAGATGGCACTTTGGTACTCTGCATTTTCTTCCTCTAACCTAACCTGTCTCAGCTGTGTCTGCAATGGAGAAAGAATTACCGAATTCAATTGCTGAAATATGCCTAAATTATGAGCTGAACTATCACACTATAATTTCAGTTCTGAACTGTCTGCATGTTTTTTCATCATATATCAAAACGCGGGAACGAAATAACGCCTGTATTTACTAATAGGGTATGCAAAAGACAATCAAATTCAAATTCAAATTCAAAAAAATTGAAAGAAGATTGGAATTAAGAAAAATTACTTGCGAAAAAAAAAATTAGGCATATTCATAGAGAGAGAGAGAGAGAGAGGAATACCTGCTGTTTGGTGGTGGAATGGGCGTTGAGTTGAAGGGCGAGATCGTTATTGGAGGCGAGGGAATGGGCGTGGAGGTGAGGAAGGCGTTGAGAGATATCCGGGGGAGGCAATCTCAGCCGCAGATCTTGGATCGAACGGTTCAGAGAAGCTGATTTGAGATCGAGCTCTCGAACGTAGGTCAGCTGGTCGGGAGTGAAGATGAGAGGGATGGAATTGGGATCGTTGTCTTCGTCGCTCCTCCCACCACCACCGCCTCCCACCACGTCCGCCGCCCATGCCAGTAGGCCAGCCATCTCTGCTTACTTCAACTTGCTTCCGCTTTCTTTGTCTCTTGTTCCCGAAATTGTGAAAATAAAAAATAAAAAATATAAAAAATTACAATTTGTTTTTCTAAATTTTTAATTTGATTTGAATTGATTTGTGTTTGCATATTTGGGCCTCATGGATTCGTTTCTGGACCATCCACTGGTTTATCAATTGGGTCATATCTACCAGATAAATAACAGCTTTAATAACAATGGAAAATGATTCTCAAAAAATAAAAATAAAAAATCAAAGGAAATTTTCATGTTAAAACAAAGACAATGGAAAATTTGTTTTTTACAAAAATAATAGTTTTTTTTTAGCAAATATTAATAGGGTGCGCATATATGCAAGACTAATTCCACTTGTGCAAGACCAAATTAAAAAATTTAATGTATAAATACTATAATATTCTTACTTATTAAAAAAATAAAAAATCCCAAATGTCCAATACCAAAAATTCAAAAACAAAAAAAAAAAAATCCTATTACAAAACCACAAGACCAACTCTCATCTTCTCCATCAAAACCTTTCTCCTTCCTCATCTATAAACCCACAAAACCTAAACATTCAAAATCATCAAAACTCAATTACAAATCTTACAAAGATGGTAAGTATGGAGTCAGAAGACATCAAAATAGAAGAATCTACGGTGGAAAAACACAAGAAAATATGCATTTATGTGTTTTTTTAGCTAGAATATCGTTTTTCCAAAAAAAATCCTGCGCAGACGCAGTTGACATGTACATGTCGAATTTTATAGGCAAAAATCGACATTGAGCTGTCGATTTTTTTAGTACAAAATCGACACCTTAGTGTCGAAATTTAACTGTTAGCAAAGTAGTCCAAATATACTAAATTTCGACATTAAGGTGTCGAATTTATGGACATATATTCGACACCTTAATGTCGAAATTTAGTTGTTTCATATTTAAAAAAAAAAAAAAAATCCCGCGCAGACACGGTCGACATGTACATGTCGAATTTTATAGGTAAAAATCGACATTGAGATGTCAATTTTGGAGTAAAATATCGACACCTTAGTGTCGAAATTTAACTATTAGCAAATTAGTCCAAATATACTAAATTTCGACATTAAGGTGTCGAATTTATGAACATATATTCGACACCTTAATGTCGAAATTTAGTTGTTTCATATTTTTTTTATTATTTGTTATTTGGTCTTGCATGAGCAAACAAAAGTCATTTAATTTATGGGTATATTTGTCATTTCATCTTAATAAAATGAAATCTTTTGGAATCTTTCTTTAATTTGGTCTTGCACAAGTGGAATTAGTATTACATATAGCCGCAGCCATATTAATAATCGAATTCCTTGTCAACGGTCGCTAGATCGAGCTGATCACACGTAGTTAATCTATTCCGCCTTTAGTATGTCACGTACTTTGAATGATTATTTTATGCTTAGGAAAACGTTATAAGAGAAATACTACATCCACGTAGTTATTCTTTACTTGTGAAATTTCCTAAAATGCAAAGCAATTTAGATACTTTGCATATTTTGCACTCATAACCAACCCACATAAACAATTTCAACAGGCAAAAGATTCTAACTACTTCACTTATAATCCAGCCTTTTATTTCTTGACAAAACATTTGTCGTGCTGCCAAGTTAAGACATATTTCCTTCTTACCATAGTTATCATAAACAATTGAAATTAGTGCTTCCGGTTTGTGTTAATCTTCCAAGAAAATGCCACGTTTGCATCATAGACTATGGTAGTTTCTGCGAGTGAGTACTCCACAAATCATTGTAAGTTTCATCATTTTATTTTGTCATTGCAATGTTTTCTTTTTGTTGGGATGTGATATTGAAGAATTATGTACGAGTAGGGTTGTCAATCGGATCATATTAGTCGAGTTTGGGTTGACTCAAGCTCACATACCATTTCATTTTTATAGGCTCAAGTTTATATACTATCGGGCCTTATTGCTATAGGTTCAAGATTGGATCGTGTATTTTTTCGGGCTTTAGGTTTATATCGGGCTTATATCGAATAATTAAATACTTTTACGATTTTACGGTCAAACTAAAAAAAACATTAAAAAAAGACCTTCACAATTGAAGAGCAAAATTTATAATATTTATGACTAGTAAAATAAGATAAAGTCGCATGTCGAATTTAATAAAATGACTCAAACTCAATTATACTCGATTCAAATAAAATTAGGTCGAACAATCGGGCTTCGAATAGGTCCAGCCCCGGTCCTATGTATAAGAAAATAAATTAATAAGCGTTAAAATTAGATGAGCCAAGCAATATATTAAGCGGTTTGTATTTAAGATAAAGAAAATCTGCACAATGATTTATGTTATTTATATACCAGGATTACTCGTCTCTATCTTCAATAAAAGAAAAAAATACTTGTCGGACCAAGGAATGGGGTCACGGGGAACGGATTTCGCCTTTATTGGTGCAATAAAAGAAAAAAATGAAATTAAAGTAAACAACTAATGAGAAAATATTGCTCAAAAAATTAATGAGAAAATAAATATAAAACTCTTGTTTGACTAATCCTTTGAACTCACCTTCCATTACCGTGTTGACAGGTACACGCACTTGACGTAATTACGCTACTCTTTCCCAAAACTTATCCAAATTAACAATCTGCCCCATAAATTCCCACCATTTGTTCATATTAAACCCATGTTGAAGAAAATCAGACGAAGAGTCAAAACCATCTTCACAAAGCCTTTCAAACAGAAGCCACGAAGAAAGCCGCCGCCGCCCACCACCACCTCCCCATCGCCGCCAACCTCCCCCGCCATGTCTCCGCCGCCGCAAACCGCCGACCGCCACCACTCCCGACCATTCCTCTTCCCCCAAACACACTCCACCGTCCTCCCCGATCCGTCCCCATTCTTCTCCCCTAATCTCACCTCCGCCCCTCTCCCCACCAATTCATTCTTCCAGAACTTCGTCCTCAAAAATGGCGATCAGCCGGAGTACATCCACCCGTACCTGATCAAATCGTCTCAATCGTCGCTCACACTCTGCTACCCATCGCAGTTCAAAAGCCCCGCCTTCATTTACCAATCCTTCATCTCCGATCTCACAATTTCAAATTCGAATAACCCTAACCCGAACGCAAACCACGTCGTATCGTCGTTCAGTGACCTAGGTGTAACCCTAGACTTCCCCTCCGGCAATCTCAGATTCTTCCTTGTCAGAGGCAGCCCGTTTCTAACCTGCAGCGTGATTAACTCCGTTTCCCTCTCGATTTCAACCGCTCACGCCGTTATAGAATTAATCCCTAACAGCTCGTGCACAAAGTACACAATCAAGCTCAATAACAACCAGACATGGCTTCTCTACGCCTCGTCGCCGGTAAATTTCACCCACGACACTAAAAATATTACCTCCAGTGTGTTCTCTGGAGTGATCAGAATTGCAGTGTTGCCTAATTCCGACCCCAAATTCGATTCCGTACTCGACCGATTCAGCTCGTGCTACCCTGTGAGAGGCGACGCCGTTTTCACGAAGCCCTTCTCTTTGGAGTACAAATGGGAGAAGAAAGGTTGGGGTGATTTGCTAATGCTGGCACACCCCCTCCATCTTCGCCTTCTTTCCGATTCCGATTCCGATTCGATTACCATATTAGAGGATTTCAAATACAACAGCATCGATGGGGATCTTGTGGGCGTTGTTGGAGATTCTTGGGTTTTGAAAACTGATCCTGTATCTGTCACTTGGCATTCGATTAAGGGTGTTCAAGAGGAATCGTATTCCCAAGTAATCGAAGCCCTCATCAAAGACGTTGAGGCACTAAATTCCAGTGCGATATCGACTTCGTCGTCTTACTTTTTCGGGAAATTGATCGCTCGTGCTGCCAGGCTGGCATTGATAGCCGAAGAAGTATGCTATCCTGATGTAATTCCGGCTATTAAGAAGTTCTTGAAGGAGACAATTGAGCCATGGATTAACGGGAATTTTGGTGCTAACGGTTTCCTATACGATTCAAAATGGGGAGGGATTGTGACGAAACAAGGGTCTTTAGATTCGGGAGCTGACTTTGGTTTTGGAGTTTATAACGATCACCATTATCACTTAGGCTATTTTATATACGGAATTTCCGTGCTTGCCAAAATCGATGCTGCGTGGGGGAGAAAGTACAGGCCTCAGGCTTATTCTCTAATGGCGGATTTCATGAACTTGAGCAAATCGAATTACACTCGTTTGAGGTGCTTCGATTTGTGGAAGCTGCATTCGTGGGCAGGTGGGCTAACGGAGTTTGCCGACGGTAGAAATCAAGAAAGCACAAGCGAGGCGGTGAACGCTTATTACTCGGCCGCTTTAATGGGATTGGCTTACGGTGACAGCCACCTTGTTTCTATCGGATCGACTATATCCGGTTTCGAAATTCAGGCTGCACAAACATGGTGGCACGTGAAGGAAGGAGATAAAATGTATCCCGAAGAATTTACAAGGGAGAATAGAGTTGTGGGAGTTTTGTGGGCTAATAAACGGGATAGTGGGCTTTGGTTTGCTCCAAAGGAATGGAAAGAGTGTAGGCTCGGGATTCAATTGCTGCCATTGTTGCCGATTAGTGAAGCTCTGTTTTCGGATGTGGAGTTTGTGAGGCAGCTTGTGGAGTGGACCTTGCCTGCGCTCGGAAGGGAAGGGGTTGGAGAAGGGTGGAAGGGGTTTCTGTACGCGTTGCAAGGTGTTTATGATAAAGAAGGTGCGCTGGTTAATGTCGGGAGATTGAACGGACACGATGACGGGAATTCGCTTACGAATCTTTTGTGGTGGATTTATAGTAGGGATGATCAAGAAGTGGGGTGTGATAGAGGAGGGAAGTTTTGCTGGTATAGTAGACATTATTCTCATTGAACTATATGAATTTTCTTTTAATTATTTATTTATTTATGAATGGTTGAAATAAAGGGAATAAATATAGTAATTGTTGTAGGGATGATCAAGAATTTGTTTTGTTTTGTTTTGTTTTTACAGTGTGTATAATATGTATACTTGTTGGAAGTTTCTTGAATTGGATGTTTGTTTTTTATTTGGTTTTTCATTGTCGGTGTTTTTTAGATCGAATTTGTCTCACATAACTTATATTTGTGTGTATTTTGTACGTATGTATATACATAAGTATTTTGTTAATTGGATTGAATAATGTCATGATGGAATATTGAATTGGCATTTAGCAAAATAAATATTGGCAGATTGTCTCTAAAATATAAAAATACAAGCAAACATAAGAATAATAAAATATTGTAAGAATGAATGGGTAATCACGTAATTAACCGAAAGTAAAATTACTAGATTGCTCACGCGTTCCCTCATTCCCAGGAGATGAGAGTAATCACTAGATTTATTGAGTGTAATACAAAATTCTTAATCCAAACAAATATGGTAATTACGGAATGATTATACCAGTGAAAATAATTTCCTTTTTAGCAAACATTGACCCACAAAAAAAATAAAATAAAAAAGAAAATGAAGAAAATGGCAATGATTGAGTGGCAGAATTGTGAACATGGAGTTCATGATGTTTGCTTTGACTTTGCTTCTTGATAATCCAACGTTCACGTTCTAATTCTGATTTTCACATCCTCATTATTCTTTTTTTTTTTTTTTCTTTTTATTATTAATTTATTTTTTGGTTAAAAACAAATATTAAATTTGGGTGAAGAAAACAGCTAATTCCACAGTGCTCATTCTCATGGTTTAGAGAATTGTTTTCTGACAAAGTATTTGTCAGAAAATATATTACACCAGGTGGCAGCCACGTTTATTTCAACATTCATACCCATGTTTATTGAGGGCTGAGATCAGGCTTTCTTTGTTGCATTCTGAGATTAATGTGATTATATTTCAATTGCACTGACTGCATTTTGGTTTCGGGTTATTTTCTGGTAATTGTAAGTTTTCATGCTAGCTAGCTAGGGTTTTTATTTTGGATGATGATGTTTGCTTAATGATGATGATGGTGTATTGTATTTCTACAGACTGAAACTTGAGTGTGAAGAAACACTGTGCTGCTGCATTTGCATTTCAATGGAGGTTTTCTGATCCTGGATTTTGGTTTTGCATTTTCTCGATTTTTTTATTTTTTTTTCTGGTGAAAATGACGTCGATACTACCACTTCCAAATGATTCCGGCGCTGCCACGTCATTAGCTTCCCACAAAAAGTCACCGCCGCCTTCGGCGGACACGCCACCGTCTCCTTCAGCCCCTCCTCCTGAATCTGAATCTGAATCCTCTCCACCGCCGGATCCTTCCGAGCCTCCTCCATCAACTCCCTCCGCTCCACCTCCTGATCAATCTCCTCCTCCTCCTTCCGCTCCTCCGCCGGACACACCCTCACCACCACCGCCGTCAGAAACATCACCACCACCACCCCGTCGTACACCCCCGTCTCCACCACCCCCATCACCCCCACCCCCATCACCAACTAAGTCACCACCACCACCACCACCATCTTCTCCCACCGCCCCACCTCCCTCACCAACTAAATCCCCTCCACCACCATCAGATAGTCCTCCCCCAAAAGAATCCCCTCCACCACCATCTCAATCGCCGCCTCCCCCCTCTTCAGACCCCTCTCCCCCTCCTCCCCCCGCCAACAGTCCTCCACCCGCCGCCGATCCACCAAAACATTCCCCCCCTCCACCAGAAACCCTACCATCACCACCACCTCCTCCAATTGCCTCCCCACCCATCCCACCACCACCATCACCATCACCACCCCCTCCGCCAATTGCTTCCCCACCATTACCACCCCCTCCGCCAATTGCTTCCCCACCATTACCACCCCCTCCAATCGCTTCCCCACCAATTCCACCACCTCCAATCGCCTCCCCACCAATTCCACCACCCCCTACCCCCACCCCTTCCACATCCCCATACCCATACCCACCCCCACCCCCAAACAACACATCCACAAACGGAACCCTACCAAACTCCCCACTCCCCTCCGAAAAACCCGTCGCTAAATCCTCCCAATTCGGTCCAAACATAACCGCCGACTCCACACCCCCAAACCCCGACGGCCTCAAAGCCGGCGGCGCCGCCGCCGTAGGCAGCATTGTCGGCTTCTTCGCACTCAGCCTCGTCATTCTCGCCGTCTGGTTCACCCACAAGAAAAAACGAAGAAAATCCGGCTTCACCCTCAACTACACCACCCCCTCTCCTTTCGCTTCCTCCCAAAATTCAGGTAAAAAAAATTCCCCTCAATTTTATATTACACTTCATTGAAATTTTAATCATTGTTTTTATTCTCCAGATTCGTCGTTCTTGAGGAGATCGCAGTTTTCGTCGCAACTAGCTGGAAGCCCTTCGTCGAACAACAACAACTACATGTACTCACAAGACATGGGCCTAGGCCAATCGAGATCATGGTTCACGTATCAAGAACTGTCTTTAGCTACCGAGGATTTTTCGGAAAAGAATATTCTCGGCGAAGGTGGATTCGGATGCGTTTATAAAGGAATCTTGAAAGAGGGGAGAATCGTTGCCGTTAAGCAGCTGAAGGTAGGTGGCGGACAAGGCGAACGCGAGTTTAGAGCGGAAGTCGAGATAATTAGTCGAATACATCATAGGCATTTGGTCTCCCTGGTTGGTTATTGTATCGCCGAAAGTCAAAGGCTGCTGGTTTACGATTATGCCCCCAATAATACCCTGCATCACCATCTTCACAGTAAGGCTCGGATTTCGACTTTCAATTTTTTTCTTATTTTGAATGTTTTGGAAGTGAGAATCGAGTTTTAATTTTGCTCGTTTGGGCAGGTGAAGGGAATGTGATGGATTGGGCTAGTCGAGTTAAAGTTGCAGCGGGTGCAGCTCGTGGGCTAGCGTATCTTCACGAAGATTGTAAGCTTGTATTAAACTCCGTTTTCGAAAATCTTTCTCCATAAGCATAATTTTGCCTGTGTTGAAGAATCTATTTAAAATTGTGGCTTGTGCTTTATCAGGTCAACCCCGTATTATTCATCGAGACATTAAGTCAACGAACATTCTCTTGGATAACAACTTCGAAGCGCTGGTATGCTCGCGCAGTAAAATTTGCTATTTTTTTTTTAAATTTAAAGAAGCTTAATTTCTCTATCGTCTCGTAAAATCAATTTATGCCATTCCTTTTTTTGCCACCTCGTGCGAACAGGTTGCTGATTTTGGACTTGCGAAGCTAGTGGAATTGGATTTACACACGCATGTTTCGACCCGTGTGATGGGCACTTTCGGGTAAGGTTTTGCCACTTTGTCGACCCGTATTTACATGCAGTATAGATACAATACCGAAATTTTCATTCATCTTTGCAGGTACTTGTCTCCAGAGTATGCATCAACAGGCAAACTAACCGAAAAATCGGACGTTTTTTCGTTCGGTGTTGTGCTTTTGGAACTCATTACGGGCCGTAAGCCCGTCGACTCATCTCGACCACTAGGAGACGAAAGCCTTGTTGAATGGGTAAAAAAAAAAGAAAAATCCGGTCATCCTAATTTATTTTTTAAAAAATAAAAACACAATTTCAAGAAACAGTTCAAAATTCGTTTCTGCTATTTCTTCTATAGGCGCGGCCTTTGCTCACTCAAGCACTCGAGAGAGAGCAGTTTGGAGAAATCGTCGACCACAGATTGAAGGACAATTTCGTCCCGAGCGAAATGTTCCGGATGATCGAAGCAGCTGCTGCTTGCGTTCGTCATCATGCGACTAAAAGGCCGAAGATGAGTCAGGTAATTATTTCTAAAAATTGCTCCGGAAATTCATGCAATTTTCGCCTTCATATCAATATTTAATTCGTGTTTATTTATTGTTTTAAATTTGTGGAGGTGGTGAGAGCGTTGGATTCGATGGATGAGCTGGCGGATTTGAACAACGGGGTGAAACCGGGGCAGAGTGGTGTTTTTAGCTCGAGCGAACATTCTGCACAGATAAGAATGTTCCAGAGAATGGCATTTGGAAGCCAAGATTACAGTACAGATACTTTTAACTCTCAGAGCAGCAACTGGTGAAGCTGAGGAAGAAAACATTATATTATATATCATATTATGTTAGGCGGTTTTAATTACCATAATTGGTAACTCTAATTTGTATCCTTTTTTTCATATATATATTCTCAATTCTTGGATGTAAATTTTGGTGTTACAACTAACTAATGGTTTATTGATTGATAGTACATCCTGATTCTTTGTGTTGTAAATTTTTGTGTTAATGATGGTTTTGTTTTGTATAAGTATAATATATATTTATTAAATTAGTAGAATTATGTCATATATTTATGAATTTAGTACATTACCGTCATTCCCTTGAGAAAAAGGTCATATTACGAAAAAAATCAAAAATCATCAACTTTAAATAATTACAGCAACCCTCAACTATGAATATTCTCTTGTTTGTACCATTTTTATCTCATTCGAGCTTAACGTATTGTAACAAGATAATTATTTTGGCTTGTAAATATCATATTGTGGTGCACATCAAAAACTGCATTTTTACAAACTAGAGAACATTCTACGGAATCTAGAAGATTATGTTGAATTTAACACTATAAGGGTGAATATGTAAGAAAATTCATAACTTGAGAGGTGGTTGTAATTACCCAAACAAAATGGATATTTGCGTAATTTGATCTTACATGAGGGATGATCTGTGATCATAATTTACCATGAATTTATAGAAGTTAATCTAGAATTAGGGTTTTAGAATACGCGATTTTGCAGTTAATGGAAACGCGACTCTTGCTTTATAAGGGAAAGTAAAGTCAACCGAACTCCGAAGGAAAACATGGAGTAGTTGTATTATAAGAAAGTATTCTGCCTCGAATTTCAGATATTTTTTCATTAATAGAAGCTGTAGAACTGCGTAAGGGAAGGGTTTACACACTCAGTATTCAGCCTTTTCTTCTTCCTTAAAAATCATGGGTGGCGGAGAAGCAGACGATCCGCAGAACTTGAGGCGGATTGCGGCGGAAGCCTACGACTACGATCACGACGCGCGGTGGGCGGATTACTGGTCGAATGTCCTCATCCCGCCACACATGTCCTCCCGCAACGACGTCGTTAATCACTTCAAGCACAAGTTCTACCAGCGTTACATCGTACGATTTCGTCCTTTCTTCATTTTATTGCGGCTCAATTTTATTTTTTGTTTGAGAAAAATTGCTGCTCAAATTGAATGTGAAATATTATATCTGGTATCTTAGTTACTGATGTGAATTCAGCCGGTTATGATTTTACGGAGTGGGTATCGCGTTTTTGTTTTTAATTTCCAGCTGAATCGTTGAAGGTTTCGTCCAAGACTAACAAGAGTGTGTTGGACTGCATCCACAAATCTATTTTATTGCGTTTCTTTCAGTTTTCTTCTCGAATATAAGAATTTAATGTGTGAACAGTTGAACTAGTAGTTTCCTGCTTGAGTGTGAACACAAGTTTATCTTCTCTTTTTTGAGATCTTGATTTTTACCAATTTACCCATGCGTAGATGTCTGAGTATATATGGTACATGAGTTCCAGTTCTGGCCCTTTTCAGGGCTAATTAGATTCCCTTTGAGGTTTTGAATCTCATATTTTCTTCAATGTTTCGATTGGTGTTGTAGAAAAGTGGCATGTATATGTTTTTAATGTAATTCTTTAACTGTTGGTAGAATCTGGAATCATAGTTCTGACATGTGTTGGTCTTGTGTAGAGATACAAATAGATTTAAATAATTATCATCTTATCTGTGAATGTTATATAGCTTTATGTGGTTATTAGAATGTGGGATTAGGGTCAGTTTTAGAATTTTAGTGCATTGGTTTATCTTTATCTCTAGCTAATTTATTCTGTTCTACTACTCAGGATCCTGAACTAACTGTGGAGCCAATGGTTACTAACAGCTCATCTCAGCCAGCAAAACCATCTGTGCCGCCCCCACAATCTTCATCGTCTACTTCGACTACTAATACACGCCAGCGGAGCTCAGGTCTCACATTAGATTTCATTATATTTATGTATAGTATGTCATTTCTAAAATATGTATACTTTTGCTCTCGTTAGTATCCTTTGACTTGAATTGCTGAGATTGCATCTTGTAGGGTCCTCAAGTAGAACAACATCAGGGGCATCAGCAAATCCACCTCCGAGTTCTATGTCGATGCGATGGGATCAACGAACCATTCAATTTTCCGTTAATGCTTGGGTATGTTATATTCATTAGATGCTAAATTTAAGAAGTGCCTTAAAGCAGATGTGAGACAAAGATGTTTTATGGACATTATTTAAGTCAGGAATATCAAAACTTCGGTGCATCTGGAACATTGAGTATGTCATATTTGTCTAAACTCAAAGGTCGATGCATGACTATAATGTTCAAAAAGTGGAATATTTCAAAATGCCCTTTTGTAGTAGTTTCACAGACTTTTTTATATTTATAATGGTTCCACTTTGTCTTCCTACAATCTTCATCCCTGGTTTGTAGTGTCATAACAATTAACTTCCATCTGTCCTTTTTAATGATTACTAAGGTTCTTGAATTGGTAGAATCTTTGATTTGTGTGGAAGTTTGGGTGTCAGTTCTTGTTGATTTCCACCTTATTCTTTTAGCAGTGAGTAGTGCGAGGTTTGGATAGTTCATTCTCTCCAACTTACAAAAGTTTGTTTGCAATTTACTTATGGATATTAACTTTGTCATCAATTACCCAATTAGCTTCTTATGTTGACTGATTTTGCCATAATTTTTTAACCTTTGGCATCTTCATATTTGAAGTATAATTGGTGTCAGATTGTATGTTTACGGGAATATATTTTATATTAAACTATTTTTGGAGCAAGGTTTATGTAAAACCTAATTCTAAGAATAAAATGTCAAATCCTTACCATTGTCAACAAATTCCATACATTATTGTCTGTGTAATATCAAGCAGCTGCAAGACTTAGTGAGGGACATATAGATTGTTATTATGGTCGTCATATCTATATAAGTTGATCGGCATATATCTAAGCTCTGCTGCAGCTGGCGTAAATGTGCACTGTACATGCCATTTTCTTTTATTTTTTTTTGTTATTTTTTACATTTTTGTAGGCCACCTGTGATTCATTGATTTATCTATCCGTCTGGGTTGCAAAAATCATTTTCATTTTATCATTTTCTTTGCAGATCCTCGTTGTGGCAGTTCTCGCAATCTTTCCACTTGTGCCAAAAAATCTCTCAAATCGGGCATACCGCCTTTCCTTGTTGGGGACTGTTTGTTCTTCTCTGTATTCCTTGTATTCATCATATGGGGTAATGTTCTAGTTAGGTCCATTATATGTTCCATTGCACAATTTACCTTCGGTTTGCTGATATATAATGTTTTCACAGAAACCTAGAGCATGGAACGTGCAAGCTTTGCAAGTGTGGTTTCAGTCTGTGGTAGTCACGAAAGACTTTATCTACTCAATATACTGCCTTTCTTTTATCACTTCTAATCTGTGCCTCAAATGTCAGTACTCCTCGTGTATTTGATTTCAATGTTTCTCGTTTTTGTTCCTCTCTATCCAAAAGTGCTTAAGTTCCCAATTGGATTCTTTGCAGTTGCATTAATTCCTATACTGTGCCGTTCCCTTGAGCATGTTGCGAAGTTCCTGAGGCGTAACTTTAGCAGATCCACATTGTACAGGTGAGAAAGCTTGCATTTGACACTGCAGATTCTTAAGAAATTTTTGATTACTTTGATTGTTTGGTGGAATTGTCTGAAATGAACAATGAGATGTGTCTGGCTATGAATTCTATAAACTTAGTTAGGTTGTAAACCAACGAATATATATGTAATACTAATTAAACTTGCGTTTGTAAATTTCACCTATGCAACTCACAAACGTATCAACTTTGAAATACTACTGAAAATATACACAGTGCTTCAAACTAAGCTCCCATCGACATGCTAATCAACGATTCATGTCACATTGGGGTTTGAAAAATGAAAGCGTGCGGAAGAAGTCTAGCTGAAAATTATATTGAGCCGGCATAGCATTCATTTTGATTTTGTTGTTTTAGCTATTATATTCTCTTCCCGAATACATACATACATACATACATATACATACATGTTACTTATTCCATGAGTTAATGACCTTTCTGGTGCGGTTTCTACAGGAAGTACTTGGAACAGGGTTGTATCTGGGTAGAGTCAAACACAACTACTCTTAACATTGTGTCATCACAAGCTGAGATTGGAATCGGGTTCCTTCTTGTTATCTCTCTATTATCGTCAGTATCTCTGCTCACTTCCCTTGTTAATACTTTTTTCTTTGTCTTCATAAATGTAAAATTTATGATTTACTATCCCTTCTTACTAATTAAATAAACATGCAGGCCGCAGCGCAATATCGTACAAGCATTTATGTACTGGCAGGTGTGTCCGTTTTTCACTCGGAACTCGAATTTCAAAATTCCCATTTATATATTTGTTTCTGTAGCTATATATATTGATTTGATTTTGTTTTTATGTTAGCTTTTGAAGCTAATGTACAATGCTCCTACTACTGGGAGTTACCATCAAAGCGCATGGGCGAAAATCGGGCGGACTGTGAATCCGTTAATCCAAAGCTATGCTCCATTTTTGAACACTCCAATTTCCGCCGTACAGAAATGGTGGTTCAGGTGAAGAGGTTAATAACGCCAACAAATTCTGTTAATTTCCTTAAACCAACTAAAAAACTTGTTATTATGAGCAAGACATTTTACTAATCTGGTATCAAGAAAACCATTAGGAGTTATTGTGGTTCTGACATTGGTTTTTTTTTTTGGGAATGCTGAATTTTAGTAGAACTGAATATTGATTGAGACAGGTAAGTGACAGACCACCGATTTGTCATTTTTTTCCTGACCACTTTAAATAATAATAAAAAATAAAAATAAAAGGCAGAGTTGTGTACAGTAGTGTTAAGTGGGAATCAATCAGATTCTCCCAATTAAATAACAGGTTGGTTTTTATGCCACTTGTCAGTTGTTGATTGCGATTGCCATTGCCATTGCACCGTGGTCCGTCTTGTATCCAAACAGTTGTCAATTTCTCGAAATTTCCACATTTTCGAGTCTTACTTTTAAGTGCGTGTGCAAAATCTTTTGGAAATAGCTATCTTTTAGAAATACTTGTGAAGTTGTTTTAGGTGGTGTTTGCAAATGCTTTTTGAAAGTGATTATGCGGTTTTTTTTGCTCATAATTTGTTTTTAGGTGTTTGCAAAATCAACTTTTGCTTTTGCTTCTCTTAAAATAATTTGTTTTAAGCTATTTTTTTAAAAGCAGCTTTAACCTTGCTTTTTCAATTTAGTTCATTTTCTGAAATATTTGCTAACACCTCCAATTTTTAAAAATAAGCACTTAAATAACTTAAATCACAATCATTGACTTCTACTTTTAAATAATCATTTGCAAACACCACCTTAGTTCATAATCTGTTTTTATGGGTTTATAAAATTAATTTTCCTTTTTTTGCTTCTCTTTACATAAGTGCTTTTAAGCTGTTTCTTTTATAAGTTACCCTAGATCTACCATTTGTATTTAAGTTCAATTTCCATAAATAAGCACTGAATACTCTCTTAAATAACAATCGCTAACTTCTACTTTTAAATTAGCCTTTGCAAATAACACCTTAATTTCGACTAAAGTTAATTGATTTACTCCTAAGTTAATTAATTTGAGTTGGTGGACTTGTTAGTTCGCACCTAGGTATCAATTGAGGACGCAGTGAAACTAATAAAATGTGAAGGTGTTTTTGTACCAATAAAATTAATTCAAAAGATATTAATATAATCCCTAATTAACCTTTAAATAATGTCAAGGATTTTTCTCAAACCGCCCAATTTAAAATAGCATAATTTGAATTGAATAAATCAACCGTGGCGTGATGAAACTATAAAGAATTATCAGTCACACCAACAGAACGTGAAATAATATCACAGACAGATCGTTTCGCGCAAACCGATACACAAAACGACAGTTATCAGCACGACTTCCGACTTATACCAATTTTTTGCTAATCCCCATAAAAACCTCCACCGTTTTTTCATTCTACATACACACCACGATTCTCCAAACCCTCGATTCTCGTTTTTTTTTCTAATTCCCAAGCGCGGCTCCCTTCTCCGGCGCCGATGGAGACGTCGTCGTCCTTGCCGGCGATTTTCCCTTCCACGGATGAAATTACGGAAGAGGCGGAAACCGTTAGTCTCGTTAGAGTTTCGAGTTTACCTAGTGGTTTTTCGAGCCAGCAGAGGAGGCGGAGAGTTGGCAACAATACGGCGTCGTCGTTGGGGGCTCTACCGCGTCGTCAGCAGTTCAGCCGTGAGATCGGCCATGCCGCGGCGGAGACTTATTTGCTCACTCGCCTCAGCTTCAAGCTGCTTACCTATCTCGGGTACTATTCTTATTTTTTCTCTGTTTTAGATTTCGCTGCGGCATTTGAACAAACATGTGGTGGTGGTGATAAGAAGTACGAGCATAAGTAAAATCACTGCTGTGTAATTTTGGTCTTATTAAAGTAGTCGTTTGATGATTTAGCTGAAGTTTGATAAGGATTTTACGTTTGCCTAATCATTTCCTTTCTTCAGGGTAGGCTACCGGTGGATAACAAGACTGCTAGCCCTTGCTCTTTATGCCATGCTGCTTATGCCTGGATTTCTCCAAGGTAAAGTTTCAAATAGTTTTCATGATTCTTTTGATATGGTAAATCGAAGGACATATTGCAGGCATATTCATAGTACCTGTATTATGTATATCGAGAAGCTAGAGCATATTTTCTCCTGTCGGAATGACCGAGTTTTAGAATGGGATTAGTTCACAATATCGATTCCATTAAGATGTAACAGTTGTATGTCCGTGCAATCTCTCTTTAACGAATAACAATCCTAGTTGTTAGTGAGATGGACATGGCTCGAGTGAATATTTTCGATTTGTTGTTTTCTTCTTTAGGGTGGAATATTTTGAGCAAAATATTCTTGATTTTTTTTTCTTTCGTTTTGGTATCCATAAATGAAATCTTAGCTCGTTTGTACTTTTACGAATAAGATTTATTGAATTTGCTCTGTGGCAGTTGCATATGATTATTTCTTTTCGAGCCAAGTCCGTCGAAGTGTTGTTTACGGAGATCAACCAAGAAATAGGTATATTTTGGTCTTTGAATGTTGTCCTACATTTCTGTACTGTATTGTAATATCACGGTCATGATAAATGCAAAAGTCTTGTGCAGGCTGGATTTATATTTACCTACAAACACTGATGAATTGAAGCCAGTGGTGATATTCGTAACTGGTGGAGCATGGATTATTGGGTAAGTCGGATAAAGTATGTACTCGTATGTTTGATACGATCATATGATGTCTTTATATGCTATTCAGTGATTAGTGAATGTTTAAGTATTTTATGTAGTAAGTTATGTCATAGTTTCGTACAGGTACAAGGCGTGGGGTTCTCTCTTAGGATTACATTTGGCAGAAAGAGATATTATTGTGGCATGCATTGATTACAGGTACTCGAATCTCTTTGAAATGAAATATTGGACCTAAATACTGATTTTATTTATTGATCAAACTTGTACTACTTGTTGTTTGGTAGACGGAACATAAATTATTGGGATTTTGGACTTTGGATTTAGGATTTAGAATTTAGGATTTAGGATTTAGGATTTGGTGCTAAATACTAGATTAGCTTTTTGTGTATTCCCCAACTCTTCAGTCACTGCTTAATAGGCAAATAATGTCATTACTCATTATAGGTGCTTAATAGGCAAATAATATGCATAATTTTATTATTATTATTATTATTATTATTATTATTATTATTATTATTATTATTATTATTATTATTATTATTATTATTATTATTATTATTATTATTATTATTATTATTATTATTATTATTATTATTATTATTATTATTATTATTATTATTATTATTATTATTATTATTATTATTATTATTATTATTATTATTATTATTATTATTATTATTATTATTATTATTATTATTATTATTATTATTATTATTATTATTATTATTATTATTATTATTATTATTATTATTATTATTATTATTATTATTATTATTATTATTATTATTATTATTATTATTATTATTATTATTATTATTATTATTATTATTATTATTATTATTATTATTATTATTATTATTATTATTATTATTATTATTATTATTATTATTATTATTATTATTATTATTATTATTATTATTATTATTATTATTATTATTATTATTATTATTATTATTATTATTATTATTATTATTATTATTATTATTATTATTATTATTATTATTATTATTATTATTATTATTATTATTATTATTATTATTATTATTATTATTATTATTATTATTATTATTATTATTATTATTATTATTATTATTATTATTATTATTATTATTATTATTATTGTTGTTGACCTGATCGTATAGTTCTTCTTTAACCTGGGTGCAGGAATTTTCCACAGGGGACAATCAGTGACATGGTTAACGATGTTTCCCAAGGAATTGCATTTATTTGCAACAATATTATTGAATTTGGAGGAGATCCTAATAAGTGAGTTGCATTTTTTTTCCCTCCCATTTCATTTTTTCGTAATTACTGAATCAATTTGTGAATCATCGTAGTTCTAATATTTCGAATTTCGCAGGATTTATCTCATGGGTCAATCTGCCGGAGCACATGTTTCTGCATGTGCTCTTCTACAGCAAGCAGTAAAAGAATCCAGAGGCGAGAGCATTTCTTGGAGCATGTCTCAGATAAATGCCTATTTCGGTTTGTCCGGAGGGTAAGTTAAAATCAGATTTCTATTTCCCTTTTTTTTTTTTTTTTTTTGTGTGTGTGTGTGACAGTTCCTAATAATCATATTTACAGGTACAATTTACTAAAACTAGTCGATCATTTCCATGGTCGAGGATTGTATCGCTCCATCTTTTTAAGGTATTGAGTCTCTCCATTTTTCGACCTCCAACAATTGTTTTATTTATCCGATTCTTATTTATATATGCATAATTTGTGATCTCAGTATCATGGAAGGGGAAAAAGGAATGGAACAATTTTCTCCCGAAATTATTGTACAAAATCCCGGCATAAGTAGTGCAGTTTCTCTGCTGCCACGTATTATTCTGTTTCATGGTACCTCAGATTATTCCATACCATCTCACGCAAGGTTCGTTTACCTACATATAAAGATAAATTACTAATAGATTGCTTTCTTTCACAAATGGTTTATTTTAATCTGTTTTAAATTTTATGGTGTATATACAGTAAAATATTTGTGAATACACTCCGAAAAGTGGGGGCTCAAGCTGATCTCATCTTGTACGATGGCAAAACTCATACCGATTTATTCCTCCAAGTAAGCTTCAAATTTTCTTCTCGATTTTTTCCTCATAGTATTATCGATTTATGTTGCCATCAATAACTCTGCGATTGCTTATTCTTGTGTCTGAAATAAATGCAGGATCCTCTAAGAGGTGGTAAAGATGAACTTTTCGACTATTTGATTGGCTTTATACACGCTAATGACAAAGAAGCTCTTGCTAAGGATGCTATGGCTCCTCCGAGAAGACGTTTTGTACCAGAAATACTGCTCAAATTAGCCGGCAAAGTCAGCCCCTTCTAGAAATCGAAGCTTCGAAATCGGGTCCCACTACTTCTTCATATATTCAGAGCTTGTAATGATATAACTGATTTTGGTTTTGTTGCTATGTTATTTTTTTCTGTTGTTTGTGTTTTATTTATTGTTTACTCCAATTGTTTCTTAGTTCCATGCTGCTTCTGCTACTTTCGTTGATTCAGTTTTTGTATAATTGGCTGAAATCTTAAAATTAGTATTTTTTATATTAAGTGAAACAATATTTCATTAATTTATTTTTATAAATCAAAATGTCATTGGAAGTTGCAACCCTTGGTCTTTTATTTTTTTTGAACTTTATTTAATAAATTCACGTGTAAATTTCATCCAATTTCCATTGTTCTCCAAAATTATTAAACCACTGACCCCCAGGCCCCCATCTCAATAAATAAATAAATAAATAAATAGAAAAGACAGTCAAACGCATTTGTTATCCCGCCAAGAATGAAGCAGTTAATTAACCGCTTCTTGGATGTAATATTTTCGTGGGGCACTGATTCTGACAGAGAGAGAGAGAAAAAAAAGAAAAAAAAAACTTCTCTTTCCTCTGTACAAAATGGCTTTCCTTGCTCAAATTCATTCGACTGTAATAATCTTGTTCCTCATTCTACCATTAACATCTGTTGCGTTTTATAACTCCAAATATTTACACAATTTTTCACCATTTCCACACTCATTTTCAGGTTCTCTCTCTCTCTCTCTCTCTCTCTCTCTCTCTCTCTCTCTCTCTCTCTCTCTCTCTCTCTCTCTCTCTCTCTCTCTCTCTCTCTCTCTCTCTCTCTCTCTCTCTCTCTCTCTCTCTCTCTCTCTCTCTCTCTCTCTCAAATTCGTTGTAGGTTTTAACCTAGTTACCTTAACTCAATATAAATTAATTGCATCCATCTTTCATCTCTTCGCCCCAACTTGTGTTGTTAGGAACTTGTAATGAATTAATACACAGAGTAAAGATTTTTAGGGTTTGTAATAATAAAAATTAAATCTTTTTTTCTATTGCAGCTGACGTGGCCTCCAAGCGAACCTCTTATAGACTTTACAAGAACTTAATCGGAGACGACGGTCGGATTTACATTTGCTCCGGCAAAAACTTCTTTTCCTTTGAAAGCAACGGCTCTATTGCATGGACAGTACATTTAAATTACACATGCAATTCAAATATAGCTCCAATTCACGGAGGATCAAAAAAGGCAAGCCTAAACCTAGTTCGATTTTGTCGACCGTATTTTTTTTATTTTGAAAGGGTAATTTAATTTTTGATAGACCAACTATTCGGGCAGATATATTTGGTCGCAGAAAACAGGGTACTAAAAATTTACCCTCTGAGAACCGGAACTTCCGAAGCTGCTGTCGAATTATTCTTCGGTCCAACGCAATTTACGGAAAAACCAGAGGATATTATCGGAATCTCCGCAAGCATATCCAGTTCATGTGTGCTGATCAACGTTAAAAACCGTGGGCTATTTGCGTATAGATTGCACGGTCAGCTTCTTTGGAGCGCTGGTCCAGTGCTCTATCAACACGGATTTCGACAAGGGTGTAGGAAAAATATCACGGGGTGCTATTTTACTTCTTCGCCGGTGATCGATCATTGTGAAGCTAGTATATTCGTAAGCATCTTTCCGTGTCCTTTGATTATGTTTTTCAAGTGTGCTTTACAATTTTATTTTATTTTTATTTCTTGCAGATGTGTAATACGGTAGGGGAACTGTATTCGTTATCGGTTCGTGGTCCTTACTTTAAGTGGATTCAAGATTTGAGTTCGTTTGGGAATAAATTTATAATTACACCTGGAAACAATGGCCGTCTCTACGTGACTGTACCTGGGACAGGTGTCGTCCTGGCATTGGATGTTTCGACGGGAAATATTTTGTGGCGAGGAGATATTGGGCCTTTGAGTTCTGCAGATTACGAGCCGGTTGTTGATTCAAATGGTAAGAAGAAGATCAAATCTCACTTTTTTTTACTTTGAATAGTGTAATAAAAAGAGCCCTATT